>NC_072897.1:63657905-63966405 GCF_027943255.1 Anastrepha obliqua
TCCAAAATTATATACATATGTTATGTCTGTCTGTCTGGTGTCTGTAAAACTTTGTTGAATTAATTCCCTTGAACTGAATCAAAATCCTCTATAAAAAACGCTTCATTACCAGGCGCACAGGAAGATGGCATATGCAAATGTAAATTTGTGAATTTATATACATTTGCGCATATGCATGATGCAAAGAATAATGAGATGGCGCCCATCGTGGTCCCGTTACTTTGCGCTCAGCGAATTTGACAACTAGTTACGTGATTTTAGCTCCAGTATGGCCAGATTACCATTTTCGTCACTTGATTTAGCATTTTTTTTTTTGTTATTTTTATTATTTTTTGTCTCGGAGTTTTAGTTCATTCCACATGACATTTTTCTAGCCTATTCTAATTAAAAGTAATGTTTATAATTTTGTAAAATATACATTTTTTAATAATTATTTAAATAATTCACTCAGTTTTATTTAGCTTTACTTTTTTTTAACATCTGGTGGCATTGCCCGCGATTGCCGGTGTTGTTGGTGTTCTTCTGCTTTCGGCAGTCAAATCTCTCTCTCGCTACTGCAGAGTTGCCTAGCTTTGGATACAAAAACGCACTAAATGCCCATTTAAAGAAAATAAAACACGAAATTTGTATTGTGTTACTTAAAGAACTTTGTATGCGTGACAAATTGTCTGTAGAATGTGCGTCTTTTTTGAATAAATGTGTTATGTTTATGTACAATTTAATTTATGAGTTTTTTTTGTTAAGCGAGACTCTTTATTAAGGGAACGACTTATTTGCTATATTTAAAGTTATGTAACTAGATAAGGTACTCTTTTTGTAAAAATGTCAGTATGGTTTCTTTAGTATTTTCTGGTATTTTGTTGCTTATTTTTACTATGAATACACCTCTTGATGCTCTATGTCTCACTAAGGATTGATGACCGGAAGAAACGATTACACCTCTTTGGTTTTAATTCGCATTCAATAAATTCAAAGGCTTTTTAAAATGTGTAAAAAGGTTTTCAATCTTAAGAAGAGTTGAGAGAGGGGCATTTAAAATTTTTGCATAGCCTTAAATGGAGCAAAAAATTAAATTTGCACTTTCAAATTATCAAATTTTATAGGAGTAAAAAAATTTTCATTAGCACTAAAATCTTCTCAGAGTGGCCTTTTTTAAACCTCTTTTGTATAATAATACATTTTTTTTTTAACCTAAAGTTTCGCTAGCCTTAAATTAAAAACAAAAAGAAACAAACACCAAACTTAAAAATTGTCGCATTTTCGGTATAAAAAAGCACTAAATTTATTGCGAAGAGCAAATGGTTGGCAATACTGCACAACTCAGCAAACGTGACGTCACGTACGCTCTGATGGGCGCAATCTTGTTTCTATCATTCTTGGCGCATATGTATATGCTGTGTGTATGTATGCTCACCAACCACAGCTCGAAATAAAACGGTAAAACTTCTCAAGAAATCCAGCGCGCATTCAAAGCCGCAGCGCACATTCATAAGCACAGCAGAGAACGTAAATTCATAGAGAAGGCGCAGGAACGAATGGACAGGTTAAATGTCAAAACACATCAAAACGAGGGTAGGAAGTTAACAGAAGAGAGTTAACATAGCGGAGCGTAGTCAACAGAAATAAATATAACGTTTGCATTGAAATGTAAAATGCCATGATTTGATGTTAGGGAAAAGAAAATAACAGCAGACTTGTACATTTTTCTTTCATGCTTATTTGCCGTCGGCATTTCGCATGCGCAAATAGATTATTTCTTGTGAGATGAATAAATTAATTCTAAGTAACGCAATAGCACCGTAGGCCTAAGTAGCTAGTGTGCTCTATCAATTAGTGTTATATTTCATATTTCTCTAATAAATAATAATAATAATAATTCTAAGTATACGCATGCATGAATATGAAATTTTAAGTATCTAATTGACTAAATTGTATTGAATTTAGGTCTATTATCAAAATTATTTAAATATCATAACAAAAAAATAACTTTGTAAACCATTCCATCTTCATGTGGCCATCCATATTCATGTGGGCAGAAAAAAACATGACTTGCCTCAAAACCCAGCTCATACACCTCTCACACACATCTGCATATAAAGAATTCAAAGCAAATAGACAAACGTATGCAAACATATTTCTAATATACATATGCACATATGTACGTATGCAAAAATCACATTTATTTTTCATGCTTATTTCCCGTAGGCATTTTGCATGCGCAAATGGATTATTTCTTGTGAGATGAATAAATTAATTCTAAGTACATATATGCATGCATGAATGTGAAATTTTAAGTATCTAATTAACTAAATTGTATTGATATTAAGTGCATTATCAAAATAATTTCAAAATATTCACATAAAAAAATGGATTTGTAAACCATTCATTTGCATCAACGGTTATTATTCAACAATATGTGTCCTTTTTAAATTTTTATATCCATATGTATGTACATATATGTATTCATATACTAAATAGATGTAACATCTACCATCCATATTCATGTGGGCAGAAAAAAATCTTGACCTGCCTCAAAACACAGCTCATATGTATTTACATATAAAAAATTCAAAAGCAAATAGACAAACGTATGCAAACATATTCCTAACACATGCAAAAAAAACTCATCTAAACGGTATTCGCGTACATAAACATATGTATGTATATATGTATATATGAATACATATGTTGGGACAATGTACATACATATGTACGTAAATGTTTCTATTCTAAGCAAAACAATGAATATTCGTATATACATATAATATAACCGCACATACTTACTTTTGCTCTTACATGTGTATGCTTCCAAAACTAAAATTCTAAGCCTAGCGACTACAAGAACAAAATGCATTCCTAGGTGTAGCTGCTGCCGCCATGATTATTTACCCGCGACGGCGCTGAACAGTTTCAAATATTAAAAAGCACAACAAAAACAAATTCATTGATAAGTTCGAGCTCATATTTCTACGAGCAAAGTACTTTCATTCATAAAACGAGCCGCCCATATGCCAATTTTCGCGACCATTCGAAAATAGTCAATATTGGAATATTTCGCGTTGAATTATTTGCCAATATTTGGTAAATCTTGAATTTTTGTCAAGTCGAGTGGCCGCGGCTCCGTATATATGTATGCATCAATATATGTATGTAAATATGTGTATATGTACAATGCTGTGCCAATGAATGTGCGCTGCGCCTATGAATGCGCGCTGGATTTCTTGATTTCTGTCGCAAGTGCTCGCAATCTCATATGTATGTATGTCTATGGAAGTTTGTAGGCATGTATTTATGTGTATGCGTGTTTGCTTTTGCACGTCCATATGAACGATTTTTCATATGCAGATGTTCATTTGATTTAGCTGAACGAATATATTGATTTTGTAAGGAAATCCTGTCGAATTAAATTATTGGTATATGTTCATTTAAGTTCTTCTTACCAAATAAATATTATTATCCTTAAGAAAATGAAATACTAATTTTTTTAATTTTAATTTTTTATTTTTATTCACAAGTAATTTAAGTACTCTTATATGTATATGTATATATGTATATGTATATATGTATATTACAATACTATAAATAATAGGTATTTACATTTCCTGAAATGAAAAAAAAAAATATATAAAATTGTGAAAGCACGAATTACGAAATTGTTCTCATACTATAACAATTTCTCACACGACTTCGATATTGACATCGATTAAGTCATTGCGATTTACCTGATTTTTAAAACACTACTCTCAATCCATCGTGATTAAGTGAAAATTGTAGTGGTTTAAAAATCTAGGTTCAGGTGCTACCTGAAAAAGAAGATAAAAGGAAAACCTGAAAGATAGAGAAAAATCTGAAAGATGGAGAAAACCCTGAAAAATAAAAAAATCTGGAAAATAGGAAAAATAAATATAAATGAATACATATAAGAATAAACAATAAATAAACGCTGGTTTTACTTACCCTAAGGACCTGCGCAACTCACCTTGTTGGACCCTGACCTACAACGTACGACAACTTTTTTAGTTTATCGTTTCGCTTCTGACACCTGACTTGGGTATTTTCTTGCCGTAAAAGCCATTTCGCATTTTTGAATAGAAGTACATATATCAAAAAATCGAGTAGCTTGATGCGATGATCCTGACATTCGCCAGATATTGCGAACCAATGGGGAAATACTTCTTCGGTTTTTTGTTTTATAACCGGCAACATTAGATTGCGAATATTACCTACGTGAGCATATTTTGCAAAAAGCTGACGGTACCACATCATCTGAAGGCGACACACTTCGAATACCCTGTCTTCAGGATTCACCAGTCTCAAATCGGTGTCATCCGTGAAATTTTTAGACCTTATCAGGGCTTCGGAATGCAATTTTAAGTCTCCTTGTGTTTTCATCATAATGTGGGCGCATTTGTCGCATTTTAGCTTACACAGTAATTTTTGGTAAATACCATAGCCAGTGTAATAACGCTGCACCTGTACCTCAGCTATATTTTGTTCTTCGGCAAAATTCTCGTCTGCTACCTCTATATTTTCTAAAAGGAGTTGCTCATTTAGCGGTTCTCCTACTTCTTCCTCCAGATGATGATCCTCAGTCCCTAAATTCCAGTCTAAATTAATATCATCATCATCTTCGCAATTATCGCCTTTGTTTTCGAACCGCTGTCGTAAAATTTTCATAGATATCAATCGCGCTACTATGTACTGTACTTCGTGTGCTGTGGGATGAGTATTAATACCCTGACTAGCTCGGACCCGATAGAAGAAATTTTCTAGACAATCTTGGTTTAACTTTCCAAGGAAAATAAATTTTAAATTTTGATGCTGTTGAAAAAGTTCCTCGCACAATTCCAGCATCGATTTTAGGGTAGTACGAAAGCCTTGGATACATTTAATAGTGGAATATGCACGCATTGTAGACATCGGACTAAAGAACTCGAAGTAACTTAATAGTCTTTCAACTTTGCCCCTATCATCCCGCTTTAGGGGAGACCTTAATGGATTTGTTGACTGGAAATGCTTTGCATCGAGTTCATCAAAAAGATCGTTCATTTCTTTAACAAATATCTGCGTGGGCTTGGCAAAATTTATCAAGTTTTCGTCATTACCAAATAAATTTTGACTACACATCATGTCAATACCAGACGCTACCGAATTGCTCAATACTTGTGTAGCGCGTGAAACGCACATTTTTTCGAAAATGCTTGGATAAATATGAGCCTCCGTCAATTTTGGGCAAATTTTAAAATTTGAATTCTTTTGATCAATATCAAATAACTTCCTAATGACCTTAAAGCTTGCAGTGCCATGGGCGGTTGGAATATCATATTTCATAAATACATTACGGAAATATCATCATAGCCTAATTAAAATTTTTATTTTAATTTTTACAAAATTTAAATTGAGGTATATTCAGTATAATCATATACATATATAAAACTAGAACCCGCACCCTCCGGGGATTTATAGTTTTCATCTAACATCTCAACCAAGTTTCATTAAATAAATCATTATACTTGGCCTAAAATTGCCCATACGGCATTATCCTAAGCCCGATCTTTTAAATTCAAAAGTTTTTTATAAATATGTAAATAAAATAATGAGAAAGTGCGCATTCTAAATAAATAAATCCCTTCTCTGCTTTCTATTTCTTGCATGCATGCATGGATGTGTATATTAAGCTTTTCAATAGGCACGAGGTATTGAAAACGACATCCAGGCATACGATTATCAGTTTATGTACATATGTACAGTGAACCAAAAAGAAACTGAGACACTAATATTTAAAAAAATATTCACAGATTTATAAGAAATAATAATATTGACGGTAACTCCGTTTATTTTTTTTCACTGTACATACATATATGGAGACATAATAATAAATTAATTTACTTACCCAAGTTTAAAGTTGGAACCGCTCCATTCTTGAGATATTTTGGTCCCACGGCATCCTCTTCAAAATGCTTAATGCATACAAATGAATTGTGCATTGGCATTTGCATTGAGGGTGAGATCCTCAAATTCTCCTTCCACAATTTTAATAATTCCCGATTTTTGGGAAATGCAAACGATCGAACATTTTGTTCACTACAACACTCGCGAACACGACATTTCGAAGCTTTAGGCATATTTTTCTTATTGTTATTCTTACTTATTAACAATTTAAAAATGTTTGCTTCACCGCGCACGTGCACTTCCAATTGACTTTCTTTTCGAATTAAAATTCAAACCAAAGTTCAATTGGTTACAAGCAATCACAAGAGCTTTCCAATATTTGGCGCAGTTTTCATATATGTACATATATACATTTATCCAATCAAAATCAAATCTAATGCAATCATACATTTTTTCCGATATTTGGCGCAATTTTCATATATGTAAAGCTAATATACATATGTCCTTTGCTAATATATGTATATAAACAATCATACATACAATTACGCGCAATTTTCATAAAAAAACCAAAAAGAACAAATCTGTAAACATGCATACAAATCATATGGACATATCAAATGAACAACTCTGTTCTGTACGCAAGCTAATGTAAGCTAATGTAAACTACATTTTTTCACACTTGCGTATCACTCTCTCCCTCTCATTTCTCTCCGGCAGCCATATTAATTAATTTCCTACTGTTAACTTGTGCTTTCCTACCCGTATTTTGTTAGGAGGAACGGGCCGGGACTGCGCCTTCTCTATGAATTTACGTTCTCTGTTATATATGTAAGAACGTTAATGTATAGAGAAGTCTCAATGACAGGAACGTATGGAATTTCGAGGGGTACTCGTTTTGCGCGCGTGGTACACCACAGCCACATTTTTCACCAAAAGTTAACAGTAAGGGGCTGAATTATGTAAATTTAGCAGCAGTCGATAAGAATTTGTTGGTGATTAGAAGCAAATAATGTTAGGTAGCTTTTTAATATGACCTATATATTTGAATTTTCCAAATCATCCAAAATTATATACATATGTTATGTCTGTCTGTCTGGTGTCTGTAAAACTTTGTTGAATTAATTCCCTTGAACTGAATCAAAATCCTCTATAAAAAACGCTTCATTACCAGGCGCACAGGAAGATGGCATATGCAAATGTAAATTTGTGAATTTATATACATTTGCGCATATGCATGATGCAAAGAATAATGAGATGGCGCCCATCGTGGTCCCGTTACTTTGCGCTCAGCGAATTTGACAACTAGTTACGTGATTTTAGCTCCAGTATGGCCAGATTACCATTTTCGTCACTTGATTTAGCATTTTTTTTTTTGTTATTTTTATTATTTTTTGTCTCGGAGTTTTAGTTCATTCCACATGACATTTTTCTAGCCTATTCTAATTAAAAGTAATGTTTATAATTTTGTAAAATATACATTTTTTAATAATTATTTAAATAATTCACTCAGTTTTATTTAGCTTTACTTTTTTTTAACATCTGGTGGCATTGCCCGCGATTGCCGGTGTTGTTGGTGTTCTTCTGCTTTCGGCAGTCAAATCTCTCTCTCGCTACTGCAGAGTTGCCTAGCTTTGGATACAAAAACGCACTAAATGCCCATTTAAAGAAAATAAAACACGAAATTTGTATTGTGTTACTTAAAGAACTTTGTATGCGTGACAAATTGTCTGTAGAATGTGCGTCTTTTTTGAATAAATGTGTTATGTTTATGTACAATTTAATTTATGAGTTTTTTTTGTTAAGCGAGACTCTTTATTAAGGGAACGACTTTTTTGCTATATTTAAAGTTATGTAACTAGATAAGGTACTCTTTTTGTAAAAATGTCAGTATGGTTTCTTTAGTATTTTCTGGTATTTTGTTGCTTATTTTTACTATGAATACACCTCTTGATGCTCTATGTCTCACTAAGGATTGATGACCGGAAGAAACGATTACACCTCTTTGGTTTTAATTCGCATTCAATAAATTCAAAGGCTTTTTAAAATGTGTAAAAAGGTTTTCAATCTTAAGAAGAGTTGAGAGAGGGGCATTTAAAATTTTTGCATAGCCTTAAATGGAGCAAAAAATTAAATTTGCACTTTCAAATTATCAAATTTTATAGGAGTAAAAAAATTTTCATTAGCACTAAAATCTTCTCAGAGTGGCCTTTTTTAAACCTCTTTTGTATAATAATACATTTTTTTTTTAACCTAAAGTTTCGCTAGCCTTAAATTAAAAACAAAAAGAAACAAACACCAAACTTAAAAATTGTCGCATTTTCGGTATAAAAAAGCACTAAATTTATTGCGAAGAGCAAATGGTTGGCAATACTGCACAACTCAGCAAACGTGACGTCACGTACGCTCTGATGGGCGCAATCTTGTTTCTATCATTCTTGGCGCATATGTATATGCTGTGTGTATGTATGCTCACCAACCACAGCTCGAAATAAAACGGTAAAACTTCTCAAGAAATCCAGCGCGCATTCAAAGCCGCAGCGCACATTCATAAGCACAGCAGAGAACGTAAATTCATAGAGAAGGCGCAGGAACGAATGGACAGGTTAAATGTCAAAACACATCAAAACGAGGGTAGGAAGTTAACAGAAGAGAGTTAACATAGCGGAGCGTAGTCAACAGAAATAAATATAACGTTTGCATTGAAATGTAAAATGCCATGATTTGATGTTAGGGAAAAGAAAATAACAGCAGACTTGTACATTTTTCTTTCATGCTTATTTGCCGTCGGCATTTCGCATGCGCAAATAGATTATTTCTTGTGAGATGAATAAATTAATTCTAAGTAACGCAATAGCACCGTAGGCCTAAGTAGCTAGTGTGCTCTATCAATTAGTGTTATATTTCATATTTCTCTAATAAATAATAATAATAATAATTCTAAGTATACGCATGCATGAATATGAAATTTTAAGTATCTAATTGACTAAATTGTATTGAATTTAGGTCTATTATCAAAATTATTTAAATATCATAACAAAAAAATAACTTTGTAAACCATTCCATCTTCATGTGGCCATCCATATTCATGTGGGCAGAAAAAAACATGACTTGCCTCAAAACCCAGCTCATACACCTCTCACACACATCTGCATATAAAGAATTCAAAGCAAATAGACAAACGTATGCAAACATATTTCTAATATACATATGTACATATGTACGTATGCAAAAATCACATTTATTTTTCATGCTTATTTCCCGTAGGCATTTTGCATGCGCAAATGGATTATTTCTTGTGAGATGAATAAATTAATTCTAAGTACATATATGCATGCATGAATGTGAAATTTTAAGTATCTAATTAACTAAATTGTATTGATATTAAGTGCATTATCAAAATAATTTCAAAATATTCACATAAAAAAATGGATTTGTAAACCATTCATTTGCATCAACGGTTATTATTCAACAATATGTGTCCTTTTTAAATTTTTATATCCATATGTATGTACATATATGTATTCATATACTAAATAGATGTAACATCTACCATCCATATTCATGTGGGCAGAAAAAAATCTTGACCTGCCTCAAAACACAGCTCATATGTATTTACATATAAAAAATTCAAAAGCAAATAGACAAACGTATGCAAACATATTCCTAACATATGCAAAAAAAACTCATCTAAACGGTATTCGCGTACATAAACATATGTATGTATATATGTATATATGAATACATATGTTGGGACAATGTACATACATATGTACGTAAATGTTTCTATTCTAAGCAAAACAATGAATATTCGTATATACATATAATATAACCGCACATACTTACTTTTGCTCTTACATGTGTATGCTTCCAAAACTAAAATTCTAAGCCTAGCGACTACAAGAACAAAATGCATTCCTAGGTGTAGCTGCTGCGGCCATGATTATTTACCCGCGGCGGCGCTGAACAGTTTCAAATATTAAAAAGCACAACAAAAACAAATTCATTGATAAGTTCGAGCTCATATTTCTACGAGCAAAGTACTTTCATTCATAAAACGAGCCGCCCATATGCCAATTTTCGCGACCATTCGAAAATAGTCAATATTGGAATATTTCGCGTTGAATTATTTGCCAATATTTGATAAATCTTGAATTTTTGTCAAGTCGAGTGGCCGCGGCTCCGTACATATGTATGCATCAATATATGTATGTAAATATGTGTTCTCAATTCTCGACAGCAATAGCAAATCGAAATATTTTTTCTGTCGGAAGTGCTCGCAGCCTCATATGTATGTATGTCTATGGAAGTTTGTAGGCATGTATTTATGTATATGCGTGTTTGCTTTTGCACGTCCATATGAACGATTTTTCATATGCAGATATTCATTTGATTTAGCTGAACGAATATATTGATTTTGTAAGGAAATCCTGTCGAATTAAATTATTGTCGTGATTAAGTGAAAATTGTAGTGGTTTAAAAATCTAGGCTCAGGTGCTACCTGAAAAATAAGATAAAAGGAAAACCTGAAAGATAGAGAAAAATCTGAAAGACGGAGAAAACCCTGAAAAATAAAATGTTACTCATTACAATTTGATGTAATATAGCTCTGTACCATTAAAACCATTTTTATAGTATATATAGTAGGAAAATACATACTTCCACTTCCAATATAGTAGGAAAATACATACTTCCACTTAGAGCACAACCCTTTAACCATAAAAAAACAACATTTGTTCCCTATTCTGCTTTGACGTTGACCTTCCCCATGGTCCACAAACCCATCAATTATATCCCTACTTTTATTATAAGTAAGATCCGGCTTGATGCTAATTTCATCAAATAATAAAATGCATATGCGTTCTGTGCCGGACATTTTGCTAGCAATTTTGCTTAAATTGTTAACGACATTGGCATTGAAACCTGGAACAACATACCTCATGGGGCGCCAACGCAAAAGCGATGATTTGTGTGGTAAACAAAAACCTGCTTTAGTGGACATATAGTTCAAATTTTGAGCCAATGTCTTTTCGTCCTCATTATACCAACCTTTTTTGGTACTGACGATCATTTTTGCAAAAGTTGCTACAACTTTCCTCCGCAATTATTGCACGTTTCAACAACTCAGAATATTTATTTTTTAGGTCATTATTTTCTTTTTCAAGCTCCTCAATACGTTTATTTAATTTGACCGCGTTGCTCTGATAATAGCGAGCAGACTGAGCAAACCTTTTGCGAGTGGTTGTGGTTTCTAAGTCCACGCAGATCTGATTACTATAACTAGCCTGCCTGTTTTCCTCTAATATCGAATATTTCTCAAACTCTTCCAGAGTTAAATCTTCTTATACTTGCTTAACTACCTTACTATAAGTTGCAGTGACGGGCGGGCAAACCCAATCAGAGCCAGCACTAGGCGAGCGACTTCTATTTACTGGCTCTAAATTGAAGCAAGGAAAAGCCCCTTTCAAGAGATGGTATTTTGTAACCAATGTGGGTTCAAAATGGCGTTGGCAAATAAAAACCCTGTCAGTGCTTGACACTTGCACGTTGCAAGCCAAGGCCCAATTCTTACGTGTCTCTTCGTCCCTAGGAAACGCAAAAAGTATAACTTTATCCTTAGGCACGCAGCTCTCGATACAGCAGCTCCTTTTTTTCTTTTTTTCGGTCCACTTGTTCGGTGGAACATCATCATAGCCTAATTAAAATTTTTATTTTAATTTTTACAAAATTTAAATTGAGGTATATTCAGTATAATCATATACATATATAAAACTAGAACCCGCACCCTCCGGGGATTTATAGTTTTCATCTAACATCTCAACCAAGTTTCATTAAATAAATCATTATACTTGGCCTAAAATTGCCCATACGGCATTATCCTAAGCCCGATCTTTTAAATTCAAAAGTTTTTTATAAATATGTAAATAAAATAATGAGAAAGTGCGCATTCTAAATAAATAAATCCCTTCTCTGCTTTCTATTTCTTGCATGCATGCATGGATGTGTATATTAAGCTTTTCAATAGGCACGAGGTATTGAAAACGACATCCAGGCATACGATTATCAGTTTATGTACATATGTACAGTGAACCAAAAAGAAACTGAGACACTAATATTTAAAAAAATATTCACAGATTTATAAGAAATAATAATATTGACGGTAACTCCGTTTATTTTTTTTCACTGTACATACATATATGGAGACATAATAATAAATTAATTTACTTACCCAAGTTTAAAGTTGGAACCGCTCCATTCTTGAGATATTTTGGTCCCACGGCATCCTCTTCAAAATGCTTAATGCATACAAATGAATTGTGCATTGGCATTTGCATTGAGGGTGAGATCCTCAAATTCTCCTTCCACAATTTTAATAATTCCCGATTTTTGGGAAATGCAAACGATCGAACATTTTGTTCACTACAACACTCGCGAACACGACATTTCGAAGCTTTAGGCATATTTTTCTTATTGTTATTCTTACTTATTAACAATTTAAAAATGTTTGCTTCACCGCGCACGTGCACTTCCAATTGACTTTCTTTTCGAATTAAAATTCAAACCAAAGTTCAATTGGTTACAAGCAATCACAAGAGCTTTCCAATATTTGGCGCAGTTTTCATATATGTACATATATACATTTATCCAATCAAAATCAAATCTAATGCAATCATACATTTTTTCCGATATTTGGCGCAATTTTCATATATGTAAAGCTAATATACATATGTCCTTTGCTAATATATGTATATAAACAATCATACATACAATTACGCGCAATTTTCATAAAAAAACCAAAAAGAACAAATCTGTAAACATGCATACAAATCATATGGACATATCAAATGAACAACTCTGTTCTGTACGCAAGCTAATGTAAGCTAATGTAAACTACATTTTTTCACACTTGCGTATCACTCTCTCCCTCTCATTTCTCTCCGGCAGCCATATTAATTAATTTCCTACTGTTAACTTGTGCTTTCCTACCCGTATTTTGTTAGGAGGAACGGGCCGGGACTGCGCCTTCTCTATGAATTTACGTTCTCTGTTATATATGTAAGAACGTTAATGTATAGAGAAGTCTCAATGACAGGAACGTATGGAATTTCGAGGGGTACTCGTTTTGCGCGCGTGGTACACCACAGCCACATTTTTCACCAAAAGTTAACAGTAAGGGGCTGAATTATGTAAATTTAGCAGCAGTCGATAAGAATTTGTTGGTGATTAGAAGCAAATAATGTTAGGTAGCTTTTTAATATGACCTATATATTTGAATTTTCCAAATCATCCAAAATTATATACATATGTTATGTCTGTCTGTCTGGTGTCTGTAAAACTTTGTTGAATTAATTCCCTTGAACTGAATCAAAATCCTCTATAAAAAACGCTTCATTACCAGGCGCACAGGAAGATGGCATATGCAAATGTAAATTTGTGAATTTATATACATTTGCGCATATGCATGATGCAAAGAATAATGAGATGGCGCCCATCGTGGTCCCGTTACTTTGCGCTCAGCGAATTTGACAACTAGTTACGTGATTTTAGCTCCAGTATGGCCAGATTACCATTTTCGTCACTTGATTTAGCATTTTTTTTTTTGTTATTTTTATTATTTTTTGTCTCGGAGTTTTAGTTCATTCCACATGACATTTTTCTAGCCTATTCTAATTAAAAGTAATGTTTATAATTTTGTAAAATATACATTTTTTAATAATTATTTAAATAATTCACTCAGTTTTATTTAGCTTTACTTTTTTTTAACATCTGGTGGCATTGCCCGCGATTGCCGGTGTTGTTGGTGTTCTTCTGCTTTCGGCAGTCAAATCTCTCTCTCGCTACTGCAGAGTTGCCTAGCTTTGGATACAAAAACGCACTAAATGCCCATTTAAAGAAAATAAAACACGAAATTTGTATTGTGTTACTTAAAGAACTTTGTATGCGTGACAAATTGTCTGTAGAATGTGCGTCTTTTTTGAATAAATGTGTTATGTTTATGTACAATTTAATTTATGAGTTTTTTTTGTTAAGCGAGACTCTTTATTAAGGGAACGACTTTTTTGCTATATTTAAAGTTATGTAACTAGATAAGGTACTCTTTTTGTAAAAATGTCAGTATGGTTTCTTTAGTATTTTCTGGTATTTTGTTGCTTATTTTTACTATGAATACACCTCTTGATGCTCTATGTCTCACTAAGGATTGATGACCGGAAGAAACGATTACACCTCTTTGGTTTTAATTCGCATTCAATAAATTCAAAGGCTTTTTAAAATGTGTAAAAAGGTTTTCAATCTTAAGAAGAGTTGAGAGAGGGGCATTTAAAATTTTTGCATAGCCTTAAATGGAGCAAAAAATTAAATTTGCACTTTCAAATTATCAAATTTTATAGGAGTAAAAAAATTTTCATTAGCACTAAAATCTTCTCAGAGTGGCCTTTTTTAAACCTCTTTTGTATAATAATACATTTTTTTTTTAACCTAAAGTTTCGCTAGCCTTAAATTAAAAACAAAAAGAAACAAACACCAAACTTAAAAATTGTCGCATTTTCGGTATAAAAAAGCACTAAATTTATTGCGAAGAGCAAATGGTTGGCAATACTGCACAACTCAGCAAACGTGACGTCACGTACGCTCTGATGGGCGCAATCTTGTTTCTATCATTCTTGGCGCATATGTATATGCTGTGTGTATGTATGCTCACCAACCACAGCTCGAAATAAAACGGTAAAACTTCTCAAGAAATCCAGCGCGCATTCAAAGCCGCAGCGCACATTCATAAGCACAGCAGAGAACGTAAATTCATAGAGAAGGCGCAGGAACGAATGGACAGGTTAAATGTCAAAACACATCAAAACGAGGGTAGGAAGTTAACAGAAGAGAGTTAACATAGCGGAGCGTAGTCAACAGAAATAAATATAACGTTTGCATTGAAATGTAAAATGCCATGATTTGATGTTAGGGAAAAGAAAATAACAGCAGACTTGTACATTTTTCTTTCATGCTTATTTGCCGTCGGCATTTCGCATGCGCAAATAGATTATTTCTTGTGAGATGAATAAATTAATTCTAAGTAACGCAATAGCACCGTAGGCCTAAGTAGCTAGTGTGCTCTATCAATTAGTGTTATATTTCATATTTCTCTAATAAATAATAATAATAATAATTCTAAGTATACGCATGCATGAATATGAAATTTTAAGTATCTAATTGACTAAATTGTATTGAATTTAGGTCTATTATCAAAATTATTTAAATATCATAACAAAAAAATAACTTTGTAAACCATTCCATCTTCATGTGGCCATCCATATTCATGTGGGCAGAAAAAAACATGACTTGCCTCAAAACCCAGCTCATACACCTCTCACACACATCTGCATATAAAGAATTCAAAGCAAATAGACAAACGTATGCAAACATATTTCTAATATACATATGTACATATGTACGTATGCAAAAATCACATTTATTTTTCATGCTTATTTCCCGTAGGCATTTTGCATGCGCAAATGGATTATTTCTTGTGAGATGAATAAATTAATTCTAAGTACATATATGCATGCATGAATGTGAAATTTTAAGTATCTAATTAACTAAATTGTATTGATATTAAGTGCATTATCAAAATAATTTCAAAATATTCACATAAAAAAATGGATTTGTAAACCATTCATTTGCATCAACGGTTATTATTCAACAATATGTGTCCTTTTTAAATTTTTATATCCATATGTATGTACATATATGTATTCATATACTAAATAGATGTAACATCTACCATCCATATTCATGTGGGCAGAAAAAAATCTTGACCTGCCTCAAAACACAGCTCATATGTATTTACATATAAAAAATTCAAAAGCAAATAGACAAACGTATGCAAACATATTCCTAACATATGCAAAAAAAACTCATCTAAACGGTATTCGCGTACATAAACATATGTATGTATATATGTATATATGAATACATATGTTGGGACAATGTACATACATATGTACGTAAATGTTTCTATTCTAAGCAAAACAATGAATATTCGTATATACATATAATATAACCGCACATACTTACTTTTGCTCTTACATGTGTATGCTTCCAAAACTAAAATTCTAAGCCTAGCGACTACAAGAACAAAATGCATTCCTAGGTGTAGCTGCTGCGGCCATGATTATTTACCCGCGGCGGCGCTGAACAGTTTCAAATATTAAAAAGCACAACAAAAACAAATTCATTGATAAGTTCGAGCTCATATTTCTACGAGCAAAGTACTTTCATTCATAAAACGAGCCGCCCATATGCCAATTTTCGCGACCATTCGAAAATAGTCAATATTGGAATATTTCGCGTTGAATTATTTGCCAATATTTGATAAATCTTGAATTTTTGTCAAGTCGAGTGGCCGCGGCTCCGTACATATGTATGCATCAATATATGTATGTAAATATGTGTTCTCAATTCTCGACAGCAATAGCAAATCGAAATATTTTTTCTGTCGGAAGTGCTCGCAGCCTCATATGTATGTATGTCTATGGAAGTTTGTAGGCATGTATTTATGTATATGCGTGTTTGCTTTTGCACGTCCATATGAACGATTTTTCATATGCAGATATTCATTTGATTTAGCTGAACGAATATATTGATTTTGTAAGGAAATCCTGTCGAATTAAATTATTGTCGTGATTAAGTGAAAATTGTAGTGGTTTAAAAATCTAGGCTCAGGTGCTACCTGAAAAATAAGATAAAAGGAAAACCTGAAAGATAGAGAAAAATCTGAAAGACGGAGAAAACCCTGAAAAATAAAATGTTACTCATTACAATTTGATGTAATATAGCTCTGTACCATTAAAACCATTTTTGGAAATATAGTAGGAAAATACATACTTCCACTTAGAGCACAACCCTTTAACCATAAAAAAACAACATTTGTTCCCTATTCTGCTTTGACGTTGACCTTCCCCATGGTCCACAAACCCATCAATTATATCCCTACTTTTATTATAAGTAAGATCCGGCTTGATGCTAATTTCATCAAATAATAAAATGCATATGCGTTCTGTGCCGGACATTTTGCTAGCAATTTTGCTTAAATTGTTAACGACATTGGCATTGAAACCTGGAACAACATACCTCATGGGGCGCCAACGCAAAAGCGATGATTTGTGTGGTAAACAAAAACCTGCTTTAGTGGACATATAGTTCAAATTTTGAGCCAATGTCTTTTCGTCCTCATTATACCAACCTTTTTTGGTACTGACGATCATTTTTGCAAAAGTTGCTACAACTTTCCTCCGCAATTATTGCACGTTTCAACAACTCAGAATATTTATTTTTTAGGTCATTATTTTCTTTTTCAAGCTCCTCAATACGTTTATTTAATTTGACCGCGTTGCTCTGATAATAGCGAGCAGACTGAGCAAACCTTTTGCGAGTGGTTGTGGTTTCTAAGTCCACGCAGATCTGATTACTATAACTAGCCTGCCTGTTTTCCCCTAATATCGAATATTTCTCAAACTCTTCCAGAGTTAAATCTTCTTCTACTTGCTTAACTAGCCTACAATAAGTTGCAGTGACGGGCGGGCAAACCCAATCAGAGCCAGCACTAGGCGAGCGACTTCTATTTACTGGCTCTAAATTGAAGCAAGGAAAAGCCCCTTTCAAGAGTTTATATTTTGTAACCAATGTGGGTTCAAAATGGCGGTGGCAAATAAAAACCCTGTCAGTGCTTGGCACTTGCACGTTGCAAGCCAAGGCCCAATTCTTACGGGTCTCTTCGTCCCGAGGAAACGCAAAAAGTATAACTTTATCCTTAGGCACGCAGCTCTCGATACATCAGCTCCTTTTTTTCTTTTTTTCGGTCCACTTGTTCGGTGGAACATCCTCATAGCCTAATTAAAATTTTTATTTTAATTTTTACAAAATTTAAATTGAGGTATATTCAGTATAATCATATACATACATATATAAAACAAGAAACCGCACCCTCCGGGGATTTATAGTTTTCAAGTAATTAATTGTTAAAATTGTGTAATTTAGCGAAAGGATATTGTTGTTTTGAATACAAGTATAAAAACCAGTAAAAATGCGTTTGTGACCATATATTTTATGAATTGAAGTGAAATTTAGAACAAAATACATACATATTCGTATTATATTGTACCAATTTATAAGTGTATTGTATTAAAATGCGTGTAAATATTGAAAGATATAAAAGTTGTTCATGAGCCACTCCCTTACATCTCAACCAAGTTTCATTAAATAAATCATTATGCTTGGCTTCAAATTACCCATACGGCATTATCCTACACCCGATCCTTTAAATTCAAAAGTTTTTTATAAATATGTAAATAAAATAATGAGAATGTGCGCATTCAAGTTCAATTGGTTACAAGCAATCATAAGAGCTTTTCAATATTTGGCGCAATTTTCATATATGTATGTACATATATACACTTATCCAATCAAAATCAAATCTAATGCAATCAAACATTTTTTCCAATATTTGGCGCAATTTTCATATATGTAAACCTAAAATAAATATGTCCTTTGCTAATATATGTATATAAACATGCATACATAAAATTTCGCGCAATTTTCATAACTTAATTACATACATATGTCCTAAATTACGCGCAATTTTTATAAAAAAACCAAAAAGAACAAATCTGTAAACATGCATACAAATCATATGGACATATCAAATGAACAACTGTGTTCTGTACGCAAGCTAATGTAAGCTAATGTAAACTACATTTTTTTACATTGCGTATCACTCTCTCCCTCTCATTTCTCTCCGGCAGCCATATTAATTAATTTCCTACTGTTAACTTGTGCTTTCCTACCCGTATTTTGTTAGGAGGAACGGGCCGGGACTGCGCCTTCTCTATGAATTTACGTTCTCTGAGCACAGCATTGTTTGTACAGTAACCTTGACATGTTTACAGGCACCTTCAAATGCTCTGATTTCAGAGAAGTTTCTAACTTTGCAGATATATGCAAATTAAAGTTATAACGCGGGTGAGCGTTAAACAAATAAAACAACACGATTGCTTTCAAAGTCAAACTTGAAGTGAATCTTTTATTCTTACGTTATTTCTTTTATACCAAATTTTTGCTTACTCTATACTTAACAAATAATTGTTTGTGTTTACAATAAATCTTTCACTACTGGATGAGCTTATTTCATCATCCTCTAATTTGTGCTTATGCTAGCTTTAAAAGTACTTGACAAATAATTGTTTATGTTTATAGATTTGTGCTTATGCTAGCTTTAAAAAGTACTTGACAAATAATTGTTTATGTTTATAAATTTGTGCTTATGCTAGCTTTAAAAAGTATTGCTTATTGTAATTCTATCCTTAACAAATAATTGTTTATATTTACAGTAAATATTTCACTATTGGATGAGCTTATTTCATCATCCAATTAGTGCTTATGCAAGCTTTAAGAAGTATTGCTTACTCTAAGTTTTTGTATATATTTGCCGTTATGCGGCTTACCAGAGTAGGGTATTAACTCCCCCTCCTCTAAATCGAAGCGTCCCGTCTTCGAATATATATCGGTGATATTCTGAATCGTCAAATCAATATCACTCATTAACATTTCTTTTATATTTTTACTTCTTAATGCTTTTTTGACATATATATTTTCTTTATTAATTTATAAACTGTATAAAAAGACAATGACACTATCAATACTGTGGTAAGTGACCACCAAATCGGTTTTCCTTGAATTTCCTGTTTTATTTTATTTAATACATTCGAATTTTCAAATTTTAATTTGTAGATTCAACATACTCAGTTATTTCAAAGTTATTAATATAATTAATTCTTACATAATTCCAAATTTTTTCATCAATATTTTCATATGTAACATTATCAATTATAGTATAATTCTTAAAAACTATTAAATAAACTCCATCTAATGTGCGTTCATCAATTACATGCGTTCCAGAAACTAATATGGCCCCCTGTTTTATTTCTTCTATTTCTTTATTTTTCTCTTTTAATTTTTTGCATTTGGTTCTTGCTTTATTCAAAATTTTCGACAAACAAGATTTCCTTTCTTCAATTTTACAGTATGTATTTTTTATTTCTTCTTTACATTCTTTTATACATTTACATAATCATTTGCACACTTCGTTATTTTATCCTCAATTATCAATTTACCATCTCTCTGCGCTATAGCCCGAACTTCATAAAATTTGGATATTTTATATATATTACAATTAATTCTTTATTTTGAATTACTTTAAACTGTGAATCATCTATTAAATCTGTAATCGTTATTCGTCCGTGTTCATGTCGTGTTATATTTCTTATCTCATCAATGTGCAGAATAGCTGGATTCAAAATTCCTACCTTTGCCAAAGTTATAGTTTGTATTAAATTCTGTAATTCATTAATGATATAACTATTCCTACGCTTACTCATCATTCTAATATGTGCATTTCCTTGTAATTCTTTAACCCTCTCAGTTAAATGCGTAATAGCTTTAAACATCTGTGAATTTGTGGTATACTGTTTATTACTATTTTCCACTAATTCATTTAATTTATTGGTTATTAATACTAAATCATCATGATCCGGTGTTCCTGCTATCCATTTCCACTATGTTCGCAACTCATTAATACCTCTTGTAAATCTATGATCCTTTTCCTGCAATTGCTCTATTAATGTCTCCATTAATTCTATTTCCAATTCGTATTCAATTTCATTTACGTCAAAATCCGTATGCATTGTCTTACTTCCATTTACATGAATATATTCATTCCTATTGTACATTTGTTGTTTCATTTCTTCCAATGAACTCGCAAAATAAGTTATATTTGCAATGTGAAAAATATCCCCATAATCTTCATATAATAAAACATCTCCGTCTTCTATTTAAACATAGTCTTCCCTTGTATAATCAATAATGTCCGTCATCCCGAAAGATATGAATGCTGCAAATAGCACCAATCTCACTCTGTAAATATTAAGATTTAATATTATCCTTGTGAATTATTCTGTCACGTTTCTGAATTATTATTTTATTTCCCCTATCTTCTTTTACTTTTTGTCTCCTATATTTCGGTTTTAATTTATTCCTTTCACCTATAACTTTCTCATATACTGTCTTACATGGATTATAATTTTTTTCTTTTCGTCTTTTATTATGTACCTTCAACATAACTTCCTGTGCCGATTTTAATTTATCTTTTATATATTCATGTGGTTTTTTATTGTAAAGCACCTCATACGGTTTTTCTTTAATTGTCGAATGAATAGTTTTATTGTATTGCTGAGCTGCTCTAATAATGGATTCTAAATCACTTATAAATTCAATTCCTCCTTTAAACATCTTCCTATTTCAATGAGAGTAGAATGCACTCTATCTACCTGACCATTAGTTACTGAATGTCTTGGATCGCAATAATATATTTCAATATTACATCTATTAGCAAATGATCTAAATTGAGCCGATGCAAAACTTGGTTCATTGTCCACTGTAATTCTCTTTACTTCCGGAAATACCTGTAAAGCTTCCAAAATCTTTTCGATTAAATTTGTCTTATCTTCAATATGCTTAACTATCAAGAACTTAGAATAAGAGTCAATCAAAGTTAAAAATTTCAGTTTTTGAGCGTAAAAAATGTCAATTTGAACTTGTTCACCTTCTTTCTCTGGAATTGGTGCCCTTCCAATTGGTACCTTTTTGGGTTGTCTATCGTATTTATTATTATTACATACCTGACAATTTCTAACATATTGCTTGAATTGCTTCACCATTTGGGGCCAATAGTATTGATCCCTGATCTGTGCCAAATTTTCCCTATAATTTCAATGTGCTCTACCATGTGTTTGCTCTATAATATTACCCTGGTCCTCTCTATTCGTGACATCAATTGGAAAACACTTCACACGTAAAAATTTCGTTACCGGAAAAGTATCCATCAATACGGTTTTTATTTCATATGCCACTTCCGGAGTACAAAATATTCCTGTAACCAATTTTGGATTTAATTGTTCAGAAAGAACAGGTATTATATTTTCTGGTTTATCATATTCTATTAAAAATCTAGTGTTACCGAAGATTAAAACTCTTTCTTGGGTAGTAATTTTTGCACCTTGATTTATTAATATTTGCTGTTTAAAATGATTCAATGGCTTGTTAGTTTCCCTAATTGAAATTTCATCACTACTCTCGGCTGAATGCTGTGTATTCGCAAATGAATCCTCCGATTCTGAAATTTCATTATTCGATTCTGTTAAATTATTTAACTGTTGTCTCGATAGTGCATCTGCTACAACATTTGTTGCTCCGGGTTTATAGATTATTCTTGGCGAAAATTCTTCAATAAATGCCCTCCATCTTTTCATTTTAACATTAGGGTTTCTTTCAGATATCGCAAACGATAGCGGTTGGTGGTCCGTATAAATTTCTAAATCTTTTACAGCATAAAGGTAATGTCGCAATGTTTTCAATGCCCAAACAATAGCATAAAGCTCCTTTTCGTTAGTTGCATAATTCTGTTCGGTTGAATTCAAAGTCTTTGAAATAAATGTTATGGGTTTTCCTCGTTGTGATAATACAGCTCCCACAGCTACATTTGAAGCGTCGGTATTTAAAATTAATTTTTCATTAAAATCAGGTTGCGTTAATTCAATGCATTGGCATAATACATCCTTTAACCTTTCACAAGCGGCTATACCTTCTTGGTCAAGATCAATCCTTGTCTTTTTTGATACATGCTGCGATACTCCTCCATTTTTTCCTTTTAAGTGCTTTGTCAGCGGCTTAGCTATTGTAGCGTTATCTGGAATAAATTTTCTGTAATATCCTGTTAATCCCAAAAAATCCCTTAATTGTCGTAAAGTTTTAGGTATGGGATAATTTTTTATCGCTTCCACTTTTTTTGGATCTGTTTTAATAACCTTATGAGATACTACGTATCCCAGAAATTCAACTTCTGTTTCTATAAACCTTGATTTTTCAAGAGATATTTTCATATGAGCTTCCCTTAATCTTTCAACTATTTGTTTTAACTGCTGAATATGTTCTGTCAATGTCTTCGAAAATATTATAATATCATCAATATACACTTGGCAAAATTTACCGATATATTCACGTAAAATATCATTCATTGCTCTCTGAAATATACTTGGGGCATTCCTTAGCCCAAATGGCATCCGTAAGTACTCATATTTCCCGTTATTAACTGAGAAAGCCGTTTTTTCAATATCACCTTCCTGCATTAAAATCTGATGAAATCCTGACTCTAAATCAATTGTTGAAAAATATTTGGATTCCCCCAAATTCGAAAGTATCACCTCAGGATTAGGCATGGGGTATCTATCTGATATTGTTTTTCCATTTAATTTTTTAAAATCTATGACCAACCTTAGTTTAGGACTTCCATCCTCGTTCATTCCCTTTTTCGGAACAACCCAAACAGGAGAATTATAAGGACTTTTGCTATTCCTTATTATACCCTTTCTTAGTAAATTTCCAATTTCCTCATTAACAAAATCATTTACAGACACAGGATACGGATACTGCTTCGACCATAAGGGTTTGTCATCCTCAGTTCTAATTTCCGCTTTTATGTCTGTCCTGAAAGGCAAATCCATGTCAATGTTCTTATGTGTTTCCTTTATAATTCTAATAATATCCTCTCTCAATAGAAGAATATTAAAACCTTCACTTTCACCAATATTTTTTTTTTTATTTCTTAGAAAATTGATTCCTCATTTCCAAATTTTCAACTTCAAAATTATTTAACATATTGCTGGAATGATCTTCAGCGGGCGCTTTAGAGGTTTCTTCCTCCAAAGTTAATTCTTTATTTGTTTTATGCTAGTATGACTCATCAACTGGCGTCATAAGACAATTTTGTCCCATGATAACTTTTGTATTTCCAAAGCATTCCTTCTTTGAATTTTCATTTTTTTCTTTTATATTGCCGGTATTACCTTCGGCGTGCGCTTTAGGACTTCTGTGTCCCAAAGATTTTACTTTTGTATTTCCAAAGCATTCCTTCTTTGAATTTTCATTTTTTTCTTTTATATTGCCGGTATTACCTTCGGCGGGCGCTTTAGGACTTCTGTGTCCCAAAGATTTTACTTTTGTTCCTGATTTTCCTATACTACTATCCTCATTGTTACTTAAAAACCGTAATTTTTCTGAATATTCGTTCCCATAATTAATTAACTCCTTTTCCATATCAATCTTAGCTCTAATCTTCTTTAAGAAATTAACTCCTATCAAGAAATCACTTTCTAAATTATCTATTTCATAAAATCTTTCCATACATCCCAATAGATGTACGTTATGAAACAAATCAATGACGGTCGAACCATGAATAGTCCTTACCCTCTTCTTAATTGCTAATTCCTGTCCATTGTCATACACTCCCTTTCTAATATAACAACTAGTAGCACCGGTATCTATTAGTATCCTCATTACTTTTCCGGTTTGCAAATCTGTCCGGAGTATGTAGGGCAGGTGGAAGTTTGACCTAAAAAATGATTTTCACTAATATTATTGATTCTCTGAGCCTTTGCAGGTGGTTGACCACTAAAGTTTGTATTATCATTTCTTTTTATCGGTGGATTAAACCTATTTCCAGAGAAAGCATTACCCTGTTGTGATCTTGCAAACATCCCTCGTTGCACCACAGGAGCATTACAAGATGAAGTATCCATGGGTTCTGGCTTTGGGAAATTTACATTTGTATTCTGTCTTACTTGTGGATATCTCAAATTATTTTGGAACACCATTTTTTGATCACCTCTAAAATTATTTTGATAATTTCCATTAACACTATTTCCCTGGTTTCGAGCTCTAGAAAAGTGCAATGCAAATTCTGATCGCATTTGGTTTGATTGAAGCTCCTGAGCCTTAGCCAAAGCGTTTGGTAAATCGACTGGAGCCAATGTGAAAAGTATCTGGTTAAGTGGAGGACGTAAACCGGTAATAAATGTCCTCAAAGCAGTTTCACGATTCTTAATATTAAGTTGGTTTGTTATTTCTGAATTAGTACCATGCGTCATTATGGTCTTATTAATTAGTAAAGTTAATTTACGGTTTACTTCATTATAATAATCTATTAGGGATTTTGATCCTTGTCTTAAAATACTCATCTCTTGATCAATTACATGAATTGGTCGTCTGTCAGCACATGCAAAGTCCAATCTAGCAAATATGGCCTCTAAATTCAATACAGCCCCATGATTAGTCAAAATATCGTTTGCATCTCCTACAATTTTATTTCTTAATATAGTTAGTGCGCCAAAGTATCTTCTGCTACCTTCAATATACAAACTCATAGAATTTTTTGCAGCCTCTCTCCAACTAACATATGATTTACCTGAAAACACGGGCAAAGATCGAATTATATCCAAGCTTTCATTACACATTAATGCACCGTCAATAGTCTGAGTCCGATACTCAGTTACCTGAGAAGCTGTGGTCAGAGCCCTAATTTGGTTATTGAGTTGACCTATTTCAATACGTAAGTTTGCGGTGTGAGTAGCTATTAATCTAGCTATATCTTCCGCAGATAAATTATTCACTGTCATTCTTGCAAATCTAACTATTATATCGTCCAGTGTATAAATAAAAAAATTTCCCAAGGTCCTTTCCTCACCTTTTGCACTTATTCTCTTGATAAATCTTTCACTCAATTACACTTTTTCACTATCTTCTTATTTAAATGTGGGCACTTATGCTAAGTTTCCACCGCAGCCGCTATCGTGTTCTCTGCCGCTATCGTGTTCTTAGCGCAAACACGAAACAAAACTCCTGTCAAATCCCATACAAAATTAAAACACAACTCCATACCTAAACTCACTTTCAAAGCGTGTTTTGTGGGTTTGCGTCTAATTTAAAGCGTGTTTTGTTGGGTTTGCGTCTAATTTAATTATTAAGTGGTGGCAATGTTGCTCATTTTCCTCATTTATTATTGCATTCTTATCGAAACATGGCAACAATGATTGCAATTTGTCAATATGACATTTGATTGACGGCCGCCGTAGCCGAGTGGGTTGGTGCGTGATCACCATTCGGAATTCACAGAGAGGTCGTTGGTTCGAATCTCGGTGAAAGCAAAATTAATAAAAACATTTTTCTAATAGCGGTCGCCCCTCGGCAGGCAATGGCAAACCTCCGAGTGTATTTCTGCCATGAAAAAAATCTGCTCATAAACATATCATAAAACAAAATGAAATAAATGTATTAAAAAAAAAAATTTTTTTGTGATTCGAACCAAGGATTTCGGATCGGAAGCCCACATTGCTAGCCGCTGGGCTATCGCGCTGTGCTGTCGCCGCAAAATAATGTATCATAAATCTGCTTACCATACCAAAGACCATACACTTTGTAAACACATTTCGGTGGAAACAGTTGACAGTTCTCCCAAACACAACTCCTGCAAACACGGTGTTTGCTTTTGGTGGAAACGTAATATTAGACTCTTTGTGATTATTGCCACAGTAACTGCAATAATACAGACGCACGTATTTAGGGGTACTTGAACCAGAGAACGTAAATTCATAGAGAAGGCTCAGGAACGAATGGACAGGTTAAATGTCAAAACACATCAAAACGAGGGTAGGAAATTAACAGAAGAGAGTTAACATAGCGGAGCGTAGTCAACAGAAATAAATATAGCGTTTGCATTGAAATGTAAAATGCCATGATTTGGTGTTAGGGAAAAGAAAATAACAGAAGGCTTGTACATTTTTCTTTCATGCTTATTTGCCGTCGGCATTTTGCATGCGCAAATGGATTATTTCTTGTGAGATGAATATTTTAATTCTAAGTAGCGCAATAGCACCGTAGGCCTAAGTAGCTAGTGTGCTCTATCAATTAGTGTTATATTTCATATTGCTCTAATAAATAATAATATTATAATTCTAAGTATATGCATGCATGAATATGAAATTTTAAGTATCTAATTGACTAATTGTATTGAATTTAGGTCTATTATCAAAATTATTCAAATATCATAACACAAAAAATAACTTTGTAAACCATTCATTTACATCAAAGTTTATTATTCAGCAATATGTTGTACTTTTTAAATTATTATATACATATGTATGTATATTCATATACTACAAAGCGTTGAATATATTATATACTAGCTTATACCCGTGCGTTTCACCCCACATTTCTATCAAAAATTATGCAATATAAATAAAACAACTTTAACTTTTTAAGTCAGTTTAGGTATTATTTAAAACGATCGGATATACGACATTTTTTGTTATATTATTTTGAGTATAAATAAAAAGGTTTTTCGGTGCGCCAACTCTGGAGCAGGCTACATATAATTGGCCATGGGTAAAACATGAGTTGGTTAGATTGCTGGACTGTTTACTTACCGATGAAGCTTTACCAATAAGAGAATGCATTGAATTCAGCAATACCTCTATCGTTGATAATATAAAATCGTTTCTATATCAAATGGTCTAACCCCCATTTTTCTCTAAGCTCATATTTTTTCTAGGAGTACTAAATACTAACTTCATTAAACTTTTTACCAATTTTTGGTATTTTACCATAAATGCGTCCAGTGATATGCAGTATGAAAAATCCTATTTGTATAGGAGGTGTCACGCCCCATTTCTAGCTATCACCAGTTTTCATGCAGGTGTTAGGTATTAACCTTATATAATTTCTTACCAAATTTCAGTTGTCTAGCCCAAATACTTCCGGAGATATGGACAATGAAAAATTGCCTTTACAGTTGTACCTCGGTTAACCGGGCCTCTACTAACCGGGTACATCTGTTAACCGGCATGCTGTGTGTTTGATTTTATATCTCTATTAACCGTGCTTTACCTCTATTATCCGTGCGGCGTATAATAACTTTTTTCAATTTAAGTGAATGTGCAAAGAAATAAAATTCGGGGATTCCCATTTTTTGTTTATGTAATAAGTTTGTATCAAATTTCATTTTCATTCATTCTGTAAGTGCAAAGAAATAAAATTCGGGGATTCCCATTTTTTGTTTTTATGTAATAAATTTGTATCAAATTTCACTTTCATTCAGTCTGTAAGTGAAATTTGATCTCTTAACAGGTGCTTTTGTGAAAATGGCTCCATCAATAAGTAAACTGACAAAAAGAGCAAGAAAAGTTCTTTCAATTAAAGAGAAAATAGAACTGATTAACGAATATCGCAAGAACCCATCCGTTCATTTTTATCTGAAAAATATGGTGTTGGCAAACAAACTGTACGAGACTTAATAAAAAACAAAGAAAAAATTTTGAAATATGAATCGGAAAGTGATTCAATTCACGGTTTAAAAAATAGACATACTCTGAAAAAATCCGAAAATCCAAAGGTTGATTTTGCAACATATGAATGGTTTCGACAAGAAAGATTTAAGGGATGTCCCATTACAGGTAATATTACTCAAATCCAGACATCCACATAAACTGAAAATTTCCTGCAATTTCTAGGCGAAATGATTACTGAGAAGGCAAAATATTTTCATGGTAAATTAAACATAAATTCCGAGTGTAAGTATTCATCTGGTTGGCTGGAAAAATTCAAAAATCGGCATGGAATTCGTAGGCTGAAATCCACAGGAGAAAAGGAGTGTGCTGATTATGTGTCTGCAACGATGTTTGTGGAAGACTTAAACGAATACATTAAAAATGAACAACTTACAACTGAACAAATTTATAATGCAGACTAAACCGGTCTATTTTGGAAGTGTTTGCCCCAAAATTCGTTGGCGAGTGGTGATGAATATTCTATTGAGGGGTACAAAGAGTCCAAGGAAAGAATCACAGCTTTACTTTGTGCAAATGCAGCTGGGACTCACAAGTGTAAATTGATGATAATAGGAAAAAGTGCTAATCCAAGATGTTTAAAAAATGTTAAATACATTCCTGTAGTTTATAAGTCTAATAAGAGAGCTTGGGTAACACAAGAGCTATTTCTGGAGTGGTTTAAAAACAATTTTGTACCAGAGGTAAGAGAACATTTACAACGCATTGGTCTCGAAAAGAATTGCAAAGTTCTTTTGCTATTAGACAACTGTCCAGCACACCCGGATGTAAATGCAATGATATCTGATAATGTTACAGTAAAATATCTACCACCGAATTGTACATCTTTGATTCAGCCTATGGATCAAGGAGCCATTCGGAGTTTCAAATGCCAGTACCGTAAATTTATCGTGCAAAAGCTTGTGGATTCTAATAGTCGACACTAATTTGTTAAATCTTTGAACATTAAGTCAGCTTTATGGACAGCAGCGACTTCGTGGGATTCTGTAACCCCACGTGTTTTAAATAAAGTTTGGAATAACTTACTATCTCAAGATGATGAAAATGATTCAACTTTTAGTATTAAGATACAATCAGATGTATTAATACCACCTGGTTTTACAGCTGATGCTATCTCAAAGTGGATGGAGTGCGATATTGATGTCGCACCGTTTGCTATTGTATCTGATGATGAAATCGTTAACATGGTCAATCAAACAGAAGAATATGAGCTTGAGTCAAATTCAGAGGAATCAGATGGAGGTAATACGGTAGAAACCCCCACATTAGCTCAAGCAATAGAGGCTAGTAGTGTTTTGTTAAAGTTCTTAGAAAACTATACTGGTACAGGTATTTCAGAACCAGACAAAATACAAGTGTATCGCATACAAAGTCATTTACTTAAGGAACAAATGAATTCTAAAAGACAAACTACTTTAAACGAATATTTTAAATTTATATAAATATGCATTTATGTACCTATATGTATGTATATGAAAGTATATTATAAAAACAGTAATAAGATATGTATCTGTATTCATAAGTATGTTAATAGATGCAAATTTACATGTTCTTTTTAAAAATAAATAAAAATAATAAAATTTTTGAATATTTCAAAAAACCTCTTTCAACCGTGTTTTCGATTATCCGTGCTGAGCCCGGTCCCGAGCAACCCGGTTAATCGAGGTACAACTGTATATGGGAGGTGCCAAGCCCCTTTTTCGTTTTTCTCAGTTTTCTTGGAGGTGTTAGATATTAACCTCATATAAACCCTTCCCAAATTTCATTGGTCTAGCCTAAATACTTCCAGAGATATGGACTATAAAAAATTCCGGTTGTATAGGAGGTGCCACGCCCTCTTTTTCGTTATACGCAGTTTTTCTGGATGTGGTAAGGATTAATGTCATATAACCCCTCACCAAATTTCAGTAGTCTAACGTAAATACTTCCAGAAATACGGACTGTTAAAAATTCCATTTGTATGGGAGGTGCCACGCCCCCTATATATATCAAAATATTTTTTAGCCTATGACCATCCCGGTAAGGTATCCAGTTCGTGTTTCAAATTTGGTTACGATCGGTTTATGCGTTTAGGACGCAAGTCGATCTATAGATACATACATACTTTGAATTTTATATATATAGATAACATCTACCATCCATATTCATGTGGGCAGAAAAAAATCTTGACTTGCCTCAAAACCCAGCTCATACACCTCTCATACAGATCTACATATAAAGAATTCAAAGCAAATAGACAAACGTATGCAAACATATTTCTAATATACATATGTATGTATGTATGCAAAAATCACATTTCTTTTTCATGCTTATTTCCCGTAGGCATTTTGCATGCGCAAATGCATTATTTCTTGTGAGATGAATAAATTAATTCTAAGTATATGCATGCATGAATGTGAAATTTTAAGTATCTAATTAACTTAATTGTATTGATATTAAGTGCATTATCAAAATAATTTCAAAATAGCCACATAAAAAATTGGCTTTGTAAACCATTCATTTGCATCAAAGGTTATTATTCATCAATATGTGTCCTTTTTAAATTTTTATATCCATATGTATGTACATATATTCATATACTAAATAGATATAACATCTACCATCCATATTCATGTGGGCAGAAAAAAATCTTGACCTGCCTCAAAACATAGCTCATATGTATCTACATATAAAAATTTAAAAGCAAATAGGCAAACGTATGCAAACATATTCCTAACATATGCAAAAAAACTCATCTAAACGGTATTCGTGTACATATACATATGTATGTATGTATGCATATACATATGAATACATATGTTGGGACAACGTACATATGTACGTAAAGGTTTCTATTCTAAGCAAAACAGTGAATATTCGTATTTACCTACATATAACCGCACATACTTACTTTATGCCTCTACATGTGTATGCTTCCAAAACTAAAATTCTAAGCCTAGCGACTACAAGAACAAAATGCATTCCTAGGTGTAGCTGCTGCCGCCATGATTATTTACCCGCGACGGCGCTGAACAGTTTCAAATATTAAAAAGCACAACAAAAACAAATTCATTGATAAGTTCGAGCTCATATTTCTACGAGCAAAGTACTTTCATTCATAAAACGAGCCACCCATATGCCAATTTTCGCGACCATTCGAAAATAGTCAATATTGGAATATTTCGCGTTGAATTATTTGCCAATATTTGGTAAATCTTGAATTTTTGTCAAGTCGAGTGGCCGCGGCTCCGTATATATGTATGCATCAATATATGTATGTAAATATGTGTATATGTACAATGCTGTGCCAATGAATGTGCGCTGCGCCTATGAATGCGCGCTGGATTTCTTGATTTCTGTCGCAAGTGCTCGCAATCTCATATGTATGTATGTCTATGGAAGTTTGTAGGCATGTATTTATGTGTATGCGTGTTTGCTTTTGCACGTCCATATGAACGATTTTTCATATGCAGATGTTCATTTGATTTAGCTGAACGAATATATTGATTTTGTAAGGAAATCCTGTCGAATTAAATTATTGGTATATGATCATTTAAGTTCTTCTTACCAAATAAATATTATTATCCTTAAGAAAATGAAATACTAGTTTTTTTAATTTTAATTTTTTATTTTTATTCACAAGTAATTTAAGTACTCTTATATGTATATGTATGTATATATATTACAATACTATAAATAATAGGTATTTACATTTCCTGAAATGAAAAAAAATATATAAAATTGTGAAAGCACGAATTACGAAATTGTTCTCATACTATAACAATTTCTCACACGACTTCGATATTGACATCGATTAAGTCAATGCGATTTACCTGATTTTTAAAACACTACTCTCAATCCATCGTGATTAAGTGAAAATTGTAGTGGTTTAAAAATCTAGGCTCAGGTGCTACCTGAAAAAGAAGATAAAAGGAAAACCTGAAAGATAGAGAAAAATCTGAAAGATGGAGAAAACCCTGAAAAATAAAAAAATCTGGAAAATAGGAAAAATAAATATAAATGAATACATATAAGAATAAACAATAAATAAACGCTGGTTTTACTTACCCTAAGGACCTGCACAACTCACCTTGTTGGACCCTGACCTACAACGTACGACAACTTTTTTAGTTTATCGTTGCGCTTCTGACACCTGACTTGGGTATTTTCTTGCCGTAAAAGCCATTTCGCATTTTTGAATAGAAGTACATATATCAAAAAATCGAGTAGCTTGATGCTATGATCCTGACATTCGCCAGATATTGCGAACCAATGGGGAAATACTTCTTCGGTTTTTTGTTTTATAACCGGCAACATTAGATTGCGAATATTACCTACGTGAGCATATTTTGCAAAAAGCTGACGGTACCACATCATCTGAAGGCGACACACTTCGAATACCCTGTCTTCAGGATTCACCAGTCTCAAATCGGTGTCATCCGTGAAATTTTTAGACCTTATCAGGGCTTCGGAATGCAATTTTAAGTCTCCTTGTGTTTTCATCATAATGTGGGCGCATTTGTCGCATTTTAGCTTACACAGTAATTTTTGGTAAATACCATAGCCAGTGTAATAACGCTGCACCTGTACCTCAGCTATGTTTTGTTCTTCGGCAAAATTCTCGTCTGCTACCTCTATATTTTCTAAAAGGAGTTGCTCATTTAGCGGTTCTCCTACTTCTTCCTCCAGATGATGATCCTCAGTCCCTAAATTCCAGTCTAAATTAATATCATCATCATCTTCGCAATTATCGCCTTTGTTTTCGAACCGCTGTCGTAAAATTTTCATAGATATCAATCGCGCTACTATGTACTGTACTTCGTGTGCTGTGGGATGAGTATTAATACCCTGACTAGCTCGGACCCGATAGAAGAAATTTTCTAGACAATCTTGGTTTAACTTTCCAAGGAAAATAAATTTTAAATTTTGATGCTGTTGAAAAAGTTCCTCGCACAATTCCAGCATCGATTTTAGGGTAGTACGAAAGCCTTGGATACATTTAATAGTGGAATATGCACGCATTGTAGACATCGGACTAAAGAACTCGAAGTAACTTAATAGTCTTTCAACTTTGCCCCTATCATCCCGCTTTAGGGGAGACCTTAATGGATTTGTTGACTGGAAATGCTTTGCATCGAGTTCATCAAAAAGATCGTTCATTTCTTTAACAAATATCTGCGTGGGCTTGGCAAAATTTATCAAGTTTTCGTCATTACCAAATAAATTTTGACTACACATCATGTCAATACCTGACGCTACCGAATTGCTCAATACTTGTGTAGCGCGTGAAACGCACATTTTTTCGAAAATGCTTGGATAAATATGAGCCTCCGTCAATTTTGGGCAAATTTTAAAATTTGAATTCTTTTGATCAATATCAAATAACTTCCTAATGACCTTAAAGCTTGCAGTGCCATGGGCGGTTGGAATATCATATTTCATAAATACATTACGGAAATATCATCATAGCCTAATTAAAATTTTTATTTTAATTTTTACAAAATTTAAATTGAGGTATATTCAGTATAATCATATACATATATAAAACTAGAACCCGCACCCTCCGGGGATTTATAGTTTTCATCTAACATCTCAACCAAGTTTCATTAAATAAATCATTATACTTGGCCTAAAATTGCCCATACGGCATTATCCTAAGCCCGATCTTTTAAATTCAAAAGTTTTTTATAAATATGTAAATAAAATAATGAGAAAGTGCGCATTCTAAATAAATAAATCCCTTCTCTGCTTTCTATTTCTTGCATGCATGCATGGATGTGTATATTAAGCTTTTCAATAGGCACGAAGTATTGAAAACGACATCCAGGCATACGATTATCAGTTTATGTATGTACAGTGAACCAAAAAGAAACTGAGACACTAATATTTAAAAAAATATTCACAGATTTATAAGAAAAAATAATATTGACGGTAACTCCGTTTATTTTTTTTCACTGTACATACATATATGGAGACATAATAATAAATTAATTTACTTACCCAAGTTTAAAGTTGGAACCGCTCCATTCTTGAGATATTTTGGTCCCACGGCATCCTCCTCAAAATGCTTAATGCATACAAATGAATTGTGCATTGGCATTTGCATTGAGGGTGAGATCCTCAAATTCTCCTTCCACAATTTTAATAATTCCCGATTTTTGGGAAATGCAAACGATCGAACATTTTGTTCACTACAACACTCGCGAACACGACATTTCGAAGCTTTAGGCATATTTTTCTTTTATTAATTACTTATTAACAATTTAAAAATGTTTGCTTCACCGCGCACGTGCACTTCCAATTGACTTTCTTTTCGAATTAAAATTCAAACCAAAGTTCAATTGGTTACAAGCAATCACAAGAGCTTTCCAATATTTGGCGCAGTTTTCATATATCTACATATATACATTTATCCAATCAAAATCAAATGTAATGCAATCATACATTTTTTCCTATATTTGGCGCAATTTTCATATATGTAAAGCTAATATACATATGTCCTTTGCTAATATACGTATATAAACATGCATACATAATATTTCGCGCAATTTTCATAACTTAATTACATACATAGGTATGTCCTATGCTAATATAAGTATATAAACATGCATACATACAATTTCGCGCAATTTTTATAACCTAATACATATGCTATGCTAATATATAATATGTATATAAACATGCATGCATACATGCATTTCTTTTCGAATTACATTGAAACCAAAGTTCAATTGGTTACAAGCAATCATAAGAGCTTTTCATTAATTTGGCGCAATTTTCATATATGTACATATATACATTTATCCAATCAAAATCAAATCTAATGCAATCATACATTTTTTCCAATATTTGGCGCAATTTTCATATATGTAAAGCTAATATACATATGTCCTTTGCTAATATATGTATATAAACAATCATACATACAATTACGCGCAATTTTCATAAAAAAACCAAAAAGAACAAATCTGTAAACATGCATACAAATCATATGGACATATCAAATGAACAACTCTGTTCTGTACGCAAGCAAATGTAAGCTAATGTAAACTACATTTTTTCACACTTGCGTATCACTCTCTCCCTCTCATTTCTCTCTGGCAGCCATATTAATTAATTTCCTACTGTTAACTTGTGCTTTCCTGCCCGTATTTTGTTAGGAGGAACGGGCCGGGACTGCGCCTTCTCTATGAATTTACGTTCTCTGCTTGAACTATTTCCCATTTACCTTATTTCTACGGGTTTTTTTCTTATTATTATGATAAATTAACTTACATTAATATACTCCTGATTCTGGTGTCGTCCTTTGCTGGTACTTAGATTCTTTGATTGTTGCTTTTCTGTTCCTTTCTTACTGCTTTGTAGTCCTGCGAGAATTTTCTTCTGCTTTGTGGTCCTGCGAGATTTTTCTACTGCTTTGTGGTCCTGCGAGAATTTTCTTCTGCTTCAACTTTGTTTTTTTTTTTTTTTTTAAATTTCTCGAAAAATTTTTATTATTTATTTATTTTTTTTTTTTCGCCCAATTCATGGGGTACTTTTCTTCAAAATGTGTTATTTGTTTTTTCGCCCGATTCGTGGGGTACTTATTGTATTATCACCGACCGTATGCCCTCTCGCACGAGGTATTTGCTTACGGTTGATGCTCCTGGCAGGATCGCCAATTAAAGTTATAACGCGGGTGAGCGTTAAAAAAATAAAACAACACGATTGCTTTCAAAGTCAAACTTGAAGTGAATCTTTTATTCTTACGTTATTTCTTTTATACCAAATTTTTGCTTACTCTATACTTAACAAATAATTGTTTGTGTTTACAATAAATCTTTCACTACTGGATGAGCTTATTTCATCATCCTCTAATTTGTGCTTATGCTAGCTTTAAAAGTACTTGACAAATAATTGTTTATGTTTATAGATTTGTGCTTATGCTAGCTTTAAAAAGTACTTGACAAATAATTGTTTATGTTTATAAATTTGTGCTTATGCTAGCTTTAAAAAGTATTGCTTATTGTAATTCTATCCTTAACAAATAATTGTTTATATTTACAGTAAATATTTCACTATTGGATGAGCTTATTTCATCATCCAATTAGTGCTTATGCAAGCTTTAAGAAGTATTGCTTACTCTAAGTTTTTGTATATATTTGCCGTTATGCGGCTTACCAGAGTAGGGTATTAACTTGCATTGCCCCAACATATACATTCAGATGTATTATGTATATGCCCATATGCGCACGGAGCACCCTAATGGTGCGTTCATTTTACGTTTAATAATACGTTCACAAATAAGTAGATGATCTACTTTTTCGCGCTTAACTCAAAATCCGTAATTAAAAAGCGCGTTTTCCCATACAAAAATTCTCTCCCAAAATCTGATATTATAAAATAATCCTAGATAATATTGATACTTCTTCACATACAACCCTGTGGTTTCTGTGTTATCGATAATTATTATTACGAATGAGAGGATAAACATCAAAGTAAAAACTAAATAAAATTGACGCCGGCAAAGAAAATAGATTCGTAGACATAATTTTAGTTAAATGTTTGTTAAATATTATTAATTATGCATTCATATTACAGAAAAAGGCGTGTGTTCATAAACGCTTTGTCCTCTTATTACTTACTATAAAATTTAATTACGAATTTCGCATGTGTATTGCTGCTATAATTTTTCGCAACCTCAGTAAACGTCGCATACGAATTTCCTCTAACCGTTTATCACCAGTAGCCAATTGCGCAATTAAATTCAATTCATTCTCCTTGTATTTCCTTCATATCGTTAGAAATAATTAAAGAAACCAAAATATTCCACCCAAAATAATTTTTATGAAGAAAAACCTCTCAAAGCAGTATTGACAGCTGATTGTCAATTTTGCAGGTAATCTGCCATATGTGAACGGGTAGATTAATTTGGTGGATTTACAGGTGATTGATGCATATGTGAACGTATTATAAGGGGCTCAATTTGAGCCTCGCGAGAGGAGCAAGTCGTGTGACCTCTTTGTATATATACTCGAGTTTTATAAGTATATGGGCAGTGCGCAATTAACGTTTCTTGCGAAACGACAAAAGTCTCGCTGATCCTGTGAGTTGAATAGCTCATTTCGTGAAGTATAAATATGTATAAGCCTGCACCAAGACAACGGATTTCCCGAAAGAAAGCAGAACACATCTAACTAAAGTATTGTCTTAAAAAGGAAAAACCACATTGTATTAGAGTAAAAGTAACAAAAAGTGTAAATTTAAAAGGACTTAGTAAAACAGAATTTAATTTGTAATTACTGTATTCGTAATTTATGTATATATTTGTGTATGTATATATTAACTTTAACGAAGAACGGGACTCAAATCTGGCGACAGTGGCGGCGCTAGGCGTTGGCGACGTCGGCCACCGCCGACGGCCTCGCGCCTGAGGGGGCCTCGCAGATAAACGAGTTACCTATTTATTTTCGTTTCGCCAATCATCCTGGCCTCGCCCTAATGAGCGTTTTCACACACACTGCCCGACACGATATCTGTATTGGGTGAATGCAATAAATAAATCAGTTATATGTGCAAAAGATCTTAGTTTAGCATATATACAAACATAATGTGTGTGTGTCCTCTTCGTTATGAGCGTCAAATACCAATATCGAGACTCTGGACGGGGAATCCCCGTGTTGTTTAGTTTATTTATCTATATTTCATTTGTCTTTGAGAGTAATTTTCTTCATACGGCAACTTGCAGACTCGCAAGCGCAAAGTTTCTTTTTATTGTATTGTAAAGTCATCACCCCGACGTTCTAGTGCACAGTTCCAGTGGATAAAAGTTTTACGTTAATTGTTATTAATTCCATACCTAATGTTAAGGTAAGTCAACATAAACTTTTTAACGACTTTAACGATAGTATATTACAACCCAAGGCCAGAAAGTTGGATTTCCTGGCGGGTATGAGATGGTGGCCGAGACGAAACCGAGCCGGCCACGAAAGTCTTGAAATCCGCTAGAGGGCGCTGCGGCTCGACCAGGCATCAAAAGTCGCTCTTCCTAGAGTCAAATGCGGCCAGAAAGACCGTACTTTACGCAGAGTGATCAAGAAAAATTATTTCGTCAAAATCAGTAGTTGCCTATATCTTTTATAAGTCGTAAATACTCGTAATATTAATAAAGAAATAGATTCAATTTTATATTTACCTAGATAAGTAAAGTACCTACCTACTTCTTTTTAAACCTGCGCTAGTGTTTTTTCTCGAAATAATAGAAATATTTCGCCTCCTGACCAATGCCTTCAAGTATAATTTGTATGCGTCAAAATTCGTAACAATTATTTTCACAGAGTCCTTTTTTCATACATACCTACATCTCATGCGGTGTTCCTACAATAAGTACAAAATCATATGAATGAATAGGTACCTACAACGAATTATTTCACTTCTCCATAGAAATACCTTGCTTATAATAAGTTGCTTCTGCATTACGTATTCAACAAAATAAGTAGGTTGGTACTACTTACCTTTGCCTTCTTAATAGTGACTATAAAATAAAAATATTCGATCTGTGGCATGTACGTACATATATATACAGGGTGGTCAAGGATAAAGTGCAAATACCATTGAGACCATAGGCCCGCGACAGATCAAGGTGGCGCTCTTAGGGGAGGCCTATATCCAGCAGCAGATGCCTACCGGTTGAAATGATGATAATGATGATACAAAGTTGGCAGCTGACTCGTAAATTTTGTATAGTCGTTTTTTTTTTCATTTCCGACAAAAAGTTTGACAAAAAATGTTCCGGGTATGTATCGTTATCCATGGTTTTCGTATTTTCACTTTATCCAGGACCTCCCTGTGTAATAATCATCAACAAACTCTTATAATCTGTATCCTGTAACATTGCGTTCTTACCAAACTTAACTAAAAACTATTTAAAGTTATCATGTCTGGAGGACCCTCTAGAGACAGAGATGTAGGGAGAAAATGGGAATCCGGTGCGTCAAAAAGAAAGCCTGAAACGGTTGTATCCAATAAGCTCTGAGTTCCAGTATGATGAAATTTCTTAAAAAGCCTTCTTCGGGTGCCACTGCTTCAGAGTCATGTGATGAATCTTTATTTTCTGAAACAGAATCAGCTACATAGTTCAATGAAACTTTTAGTCAAATTTCTGATACAACTTTACCTTCAACATCAAGTGAATCTGCTGTGACCCAAATTTCTGAATCCAATAAAGAGTTAGAAAGTGAGTATATGTGTGAGTCAGAAAATCAAGAGCAAGAAGTTCATTTAAGCGAGCCGTTAATAGACCTAGATCCGAGGAAGTGGGTATTGCCACTAAATGATGCGCAGCGCCATCTCTTAATTCCCGATCAAGACCTAGAGAAATCTGATGAAAATTACCCAAAAGACCAAAGTAAAAGACATTTTTCTAAATTTCATTATACTAGAAAATTGAGTAACGGCGAAACGCAATATCGCTGATGGTTAACTTACTCCATGTCTCAAGATAAAGTTTATTGCTTTCCAGGTAGACTTTTTTCACATTTGCAGACACAGATAGTAAAAGAAGGATGTTGTGATTGAAAGGATCTGAGTCGGATACTGCAAAGACATGAACAAAGTCAAGGACATATGGAGTGCATGATGAAATGGACGGAACTCTTTAAAGGAATTAAACACGGTAAAACAATAGATAAGGATAACGAGAGATTGATTAGGGAATCCCAAAAGTATGTATTGGTATAATTTGTTTGAAAGATTGATAGATATAATAAACTACTTGGCCTCACACAATTTGGCATTTAGAGCTCATCGAGAATCCTTGAAGTTGAACAATAGTAAAAATTCTGGCAATTTTCTAGACTTAGTTAAGTTGTTATCTAAATATGATCCGATATTACGGGAGCATATGCAACGTATTAATGAAAAACAACTTAATCAACATTATCTGAGTCACGACATCCAAAACGAATTAGTTACTTTTATGTCTAAATTAGTTATTAACGAAATTATACACAGGGTTATACAAGCAAAATACTATGCCATCTTGCTCGATTGTACCAGGGACGTAAGCCAATAATATTAAGATTTTGCAATTTGTCAACTGGAGCTGTAGAACAGCATTTCATTGGGTTTATTGACGTCGCAGAATCAACAGGAGAGTATTTAACAAAATCAATATTACAAGAACTGGAAAGAAATGATCTAGATATCCAAAACTGTCGAGGACAGGGATATGATAATGGCGCCAATATGGTCGGAATTAGAAAAGGTATCAGAACAAAAATACTCATTATAAATCCAAGAGCATTCTTCACACCATGCGGATGCCACAGTTGGAATTTACTTTTGATAGATGCAGTTAACCCTTCAACGACAGCCAAAACATTTTTCGGCTTTATCAATAAAATCTATGTGCTATTTTCAAAGTCAAGGAAGCGTTGGGAGATAATATACTAAAAAGTAAATTAAAATTGACTTTACAAACTCTGTCTGAAACGAGGTGGGAGAGTAGAATCGGAGTAGTAAAAGCAATATTTTTACAATTTGATGATGTCATCGAATGTGTGAATGAACTGAAAAATAAAACTGATGATTCCGAAACTCTAAGCGACAGTGAAGCAGTCCTAAAGGAAATGTTAACTTTTGATTTTATTGTTGCATTACAAGTGTGGTATGAGGTTTTGCTACGTGTAAATAATATAAGTAAATTATGGCACTTGGTTCAATTCAACTTGCAAGTCGCTATTGATACTTTACGTTCATTTTGTAGCTAGATTCAAGAATTCCGAAATACAGGATTTGAAAAACGCGTAACAGAAGCTAGATTATTTGTAGAGAAAAGCACTTATGAAATTCAGCCTCAATTTAAGGGAAAAGGAATAGCCAAGAAAAAACGAGTGTTTAGTTACGAACATACTGATGAACCAGTTGAATCTCCTGAAATGCAGTTCAGAGTTATTTATTTTAACACAATGGTATATTATAATATTCTATAATAGTCGATACCGAATGTCAATTATTTGAAATCTATGCCAAAAGAGGATCTTCTCAAACATTTTACTGATTTAGGTACAAGTCTTCAGGAAGGCGAAAACAGTGATATACAGCCTTTCGAACTATATGAAGAACTTCAGTTTTTAAAAACTAATTCACTAGACTCTATCAACGACGCGAAACAACTCATCCAATACATTTTAGTAAATAATTTATAATAGAAGAAATATATCCAAATGTTTATATTACAATTAGAATCATGCTCACAGTTCCGGTCAGCACAGCTTCCGCTGAGAGAAGCTACTCAAAGTTGAAATTGATAAAAACCTATTTGAGAAGCACAATGAGCCAAGACAGACTATCCGCGTTATCAGTTTTGTCAATCTTAGCTGAAATAGCGGCTAAAAGCCAAAAGTTCGACTATTTTAACTTTTGTGTGTAATTATTTTTTGTCATCATTTTATTAACAATAAAACTCATAAATTATTTTATAATTTAGCTCACTTAATTTTACGGTTTTTTTCACTGCGAAGTAAAGAGGCCTCGCGAAGTTGATGTCGCCCATTTGGTCTAGCGCCGCCACTGTCTGGCGACGAGCAAAACAAAAATTACATTAAAAAAAAACGAATTAAAAAAAAAAATTAATAAAAAAAAGTTTGCGCCGGGAATTGAATTCGAGTCTAACATGTGTCGAGGAAAAATAGGCGGTGAGTTTATTTCTTCGACTGCTTACTTTTTTACTATTTTGTTACTTTTGAAATGATAAGCGGATACATAGGTTAGGTTAGGTTAAATGGCTGCCCTAGCTAAAGGGCTCACTTGGACAAATGTTAAGAAATTCGTCCGTTGTGGTGCCATACATGGGAGAGGAGAGAGGAGATGGGAAGGAAGAAGGAGCCTTGGAATTAGATACGATGATGCATTTTACGACGGCGCCGACGGGGGCTGATTTACGTTCGTAGTTAGCCGTATCAAGCTACTAATGAACTTCACCAAATTTATGATACTTACGCCGGCTATATCCGCAGGCGTAGCGAAAAAGTGGGAGCCCAGATTTCTAAGTCTTTGCCAGACGAGAGCAGGGCAGCTGAGAAGAAGGTGCTGAGATGATTCCACCTCGTCCTCCAGACAGTTTCTGCAGAACGGACTTGAGGTAATCCCAAGTCTTACAGCGTGAACACCTAACGGACAAGTCCGGTAAGGATGCCCACCAAATTTGAGAGCTGGGGCTTTGTTAGCCTTAGGAGTTCCCTTGAGCGTCCCCGATCTACCCGTGGCCAGAAGGATCTCGCGACCTTGCACGTTTGCGCACTAGCCCAGCGCTCGCTGAGTTGTCTCGAGGCCCATCTTTCCAGGAGCAGACCACAGGTTCTCAGGGGAACCCCAATTCTCTCATTACGCGACGAAACCGTCTCCAAAGTTCCCTGTCTAGCCAGCTCATCAGCCCAGCAGTTTCCCTCTATGCCGCTGTGACCGGGAACGCAAATGAGCCTGATGATGAAGTATTCGGATGCAGTCGAGAGAGAAGCCAGACATTCCCCGACTAATCTCGAACGCACAAACAGCGAGCCCAAGGCCCTAATTGCCGATTGGCTATCGGAGTAAATATTTACTTCCTTAACAGTAATTACCGAATTAAGCAACCAGTCCACCGCTTCCTTAATTGCGGATACCTCCGCTTGGAAAACACTACAGTGGTCCGGGAGCCTAAATTTAAGTTTGATGGGAGGCTCCTTACAGAATACTCCCCCACCAACCCTTCCGTCCAACTTCGAGCCATCCGTGAACATGTTTGCCATGCCTTGCCGCCAAATGTTGCACCCCGCCCACTCATCCCTTGAGGGAATGTGAGTAGAAAAAGGTCCGCTTGGACCTAGCGTGGGTGTACAGTGGTCCAGCACCGTAGGGATGAACTCAAAGTTTTTAAGAATGCTAGAGTATCCGTAACTTAAGTCTAGCCTATGGCCCGAACACCTTAATCTGATTGCGGCGCGTGCAGCGGTAGTTTTTCCTACAATGCCCACGGGCGCCACATTCAGCATGGCGTTAAGTGCTAGAGTAGGAGTGGTACGGAGAGCCCCACTGATTCCAATGAGGGCAGACCTTTGTACCCTCTCCAGCTTCTTAACTGATACCATCCTTTCTAGCGAGTTCCACCAGACAAGGACTCCGTATAGCAAGATTGGTTTTATAATCGTATTATAAAGCCAAAAAGTGACTTTAGGCGAGAGGCCCCATCTTTTGCCGATACCGCCCCTGCAACCTTACAAGGCGACTGTTGCCTTTCTGATTATTTCCTCAATGTTTGGCTTCCATGTAAGACCTCTGTCGAGGATGAGTCCCAGGTACTTCACCTTGTCAGAGAGCTCCAACGGAGCGCCCAATATTGAGGGGAGAAACACTCTTGGTATTTTGTATTTCCTCGTAAATAAGACGAGCTCCGTCTTCAGAGGATTTATCGATAGGCCGCAATTTGCGGTCCAGTTTATAACTAGATTCAGATAACCCTGCATCAGTTCCATCAGAGTATCTAGAAACTTGCCTCTGACAATAAGTGCCACGTCATCCGCGTATGTAATCACCTTACAGCCCCTCCCCTCCAGCTCCTCCAGCAGACCGTTAAGTACGGCAACCCAGAGTAGTGGCGAGAGAACACCGCCTTGCGGAGTGCCTCTGTTCACTTGCCGGCGGAGAGAGGTGTCACCCCATTCTGCCACGATCGTTCTATCGGTAAGCATCGAGTGGATAAGCCTTATGAGTTCGGTTCCGACTCCTAGTTTACCTAGCGACCTGGTGATTGCCTCCGGGAGGACATTATTAAAAGCCCTATCAATGTCGAGGAAGGCACCCACAGTGAACTCCTTCTGGTGGAGGGACACCTCGATATCCTTAACAATTGTATGCAAAGCAGACTCTACCGATCTGCCTTTATAGTAAGCATGTTGAGCGTACGATAAACGCCCCCGAGGAATTTCACTCCTTATGTGCAGATCAATCAGCCTCTCCAGGGTTTTTATCAGGAACGAGGAGAGACTGATTGGTCTGAAATCCTTAGGGGATACATGTGAAATCTTTCCTGCCTTGGGTATGAAAGTTACTCTCACAGCCCTCCAAGATCTGGGTATGTAGCCCCTATCTATGCAGCTCGCGTAGATCGGAAGAAGCCAATGACAAGATACCTCAGCAGATTTCTGCAGTTGAGCCGGTATAATGCCATCGGGCCCAGGTGACTTGAAGGGCTTAAAAGAGTCAATCGCCCAAGCCAGGCGTCGCTTATTCAGCCATCGGTGGTGGGAGCGTGGAGTGCTATGCGCCCTATCCCAGCCGATATTAAGCGAGTCCGGATTTGTCGGAAAATGGGCGTCAAGGAGTAACCGGAGTGACTCCTCGCTGCTCATGGTCTAGCGCCCCGAGCTGTCTTTCAGGTACCCCATAGGTGTGGAATTCCTCGAGAGAATACGTCTGAATCTCGCGGACTCATAACAGCCCTCCACGCTTTCGCAGAATCTCCGCCATGAGTCTCGCTTCGCTTTCCTGATTTCGGACTTGTAAATTTCCAGTCCTACTTTGTACAGTTCCCATCCGGAGGGAGACTTAAGTCTTCTGGCTCTATTAAAGAGCCGCCTACATGAAGCCCTGATTTCCGTGAGCTCGGTTGTCCACCAAGGCGGCTTTTCCTTTTTGGGGGGCGGTCTTAGTGGACAAGCGCTCTCGAGGGCTCTGTTGCACGCAGCGGGGAATGTCTCCACCAATACATCTATAGATTCTTCCGAGAGATCCGCGTTTTCTTGCGGTGCTTCCGGAAGGAAAACCTGCAGGTTTCTGCAGTATAGGTCCCAGTCCGTGCTCCTAAGGTTCCTGTAGGAGGATCTATTCGGTTTGGTTTCATTCAGAGAAAACTGGATGTATCTGTGATCCGAAAAGGAATGAGCGCAGAGCACCCTCCAATCAGATATTCGATACCTTAGTGTAGAAGAGGCTAAGGTGAGGTCAAGCACCTCTTCCCTAACCGCCGTAATGAAGGTTGGGTCCTTACCTCTATTGCAAATAACCAAGTCTTCGCTTAAAATAAAGTCAAAAAGGGACTCACCTCTTGAGTTGATATCCGAACTTCCCCAGCAAGTGTGATGGGAATTTGCATCGGTTCCGATAATGACGTCGATTTTTCTCCGCCTCGCCTCAGCTAGGGCCTCCCTTAGCAGTAACGGAGGTGGCTCCACCTCGTCATCGTGTGCCATATAGGCTGAGATCAGCCAGAGTCGCTTGGTGGTGCTCTCCAGGCTTATAGAGACAATGTCCTCATTGCTGAAATTAGGCAAAATTAATGCTTTTAGTTCTTTTCTGATGAGTATGCAGGATCTTGGTTTACCTGCACCACTGTGAATCATCAGTAAATAGTTTTTCGTCCTGATTCCAGAGATACCGCTACTGCTCAGCCACGGCTCCTGTATCAGGACTACGTCAACTCCACCTTGCTCAAGGTGGATTAGTAAGTTAGCGGAAGCTGCCTTAGAGTGCTGGAGATTTATTTGAAGAATCTTCATCTTCAATAATCTTCTCCAACATCCTGAGGTCAGCCTCCTCACTATCCGAGGCCAGAAGCCCCTCCTCCTCCGCCCTGTCGAACAGTTGCCCGATACTGAAGACTGACCCCGCTAGAGAGCGGGCGTCGTCAGCACTGCCCCCATCCGACATGACAGATTCCACATCCATCTCCACGGGACCTTCCTCTACCGTGGGCCTATCCCCTCCCAGCATTACCGGAGTTGCAGAGACATCACCCCTGGCATCGGTCTGATAAACCTTCATGGTTACCTTCTTGAAACCATAGGTGATGATCCCTTTAGTTTCAGCGAGAGGCCCGAGGGACTCTGCATTTAGCAGAATCAGCGCTTGCCGAAAATGTCCTTCGGACTTCTCCACCTTGACTACCTTCCAGTTGTGCATGGGAAGTTTCGGGTTACAGTAACGGAGGATTTCCTCCATATCCTCTGGAGCAGAGGGCTCTGCGGGAAGCCAGACCCGGGCGCGCGGACGAAGAAGTAGGTCCTTTTTGTCCACAGCTTCCAGCTTGGCTCCCTTCCAGACCTCCCCCACCAGAGCTACTGCCGCCCTGAACATGGTGGCCGACCGCTCATCGGCTCACACAATTCGCTTAAAGGTGCCGTGGTGCCACCCGACACTCTCACAGCATGGTGGAGGTCCAGGGTTTTCCCTTATCACCTTCATAAACACCGCGGAGATGGCCGATGCCACTATTTTCCACTCGTCCCTGGAAATGGCGCCATCTTCCCTGCTGTTGTCGACCACCCCCAGAGTGATGGATCCCGCCTGCTTAGCGACTTCGCTAAAAGATTTCGGCGGACCGCCCCCAGTCCTCGGTTTCTTCGGCCGGAGAATTTCCTCCTCTTGAGAGCGTTGCCGCTTCACTGCCGATTCTACTGGCGGTGCTGCCGCACCCACCCTTTCCACTCGGCCTTTCTCTGCCCCACTAAGTACCATCCTGGTCCAGTCAAGCGTCCTTAAATACTTCTCAGGTACCTGCGAAGCATTTTGGCCGCCGTAGCGTTCCAGGATTTTAGCGTTGGTCAGAGAAGGCTTTTCTGCTCTGTCCTGGCTGCCGTTTAGGCCTAGCAAGGAACCCCTGAAAAGAAGTCCCAGAACCCCCGGAAAGCTTGGGGAAAACCCCTTACTGGTACTGGCCATCCCCTTCAGTCCTACCTCACTACGGGTCGCAGGCGGTTCCGCAAGCGACCGTCTACCTGCGTAAAGCGGGTTCCCGCTCACCCCCCCTGGGATGGTGCTCGAAGTCGATTCCGACTTCCACCCAGATAACGCTTTGAGCGTCGACTCCGACACCCTTCCGCCCCTACTTGTTTTGTCCCCCTGGGCTGCCTCTCGATTAGGGCTGGTTAGAGAAGGCGGTTCCGCCCCTCTTTCCTTAAGTGAGGAGACCTTGGGGTTCGGCTCCGAATCCCCACTGCCGCCTAAATTCTTCGGGTTTTTGCTTTTAGTTTTCTTTTTGTTGTTGTTGTTGTTGTTGTTGTTGTTGTTCATGTTTGTTTTATTGGGTCCCCACTCGGAGCCGCTATCCATAACTCGAAAGTGTAGTCGTCCCTAAGTGATCCCACGGTTATCTGTGCCGAGGCAGGGAGGCCGTGCTAGGGTTGACGCATACCCTTATGAGGCATGCGTTCAGAGCCAGATCGGACGCAAAGCGGGAGTCATCTCAACCGCACCTACACCACCAACCCAATAGCGACAAGTTTGGAACGTACTCCGAGGCCTGCCAGGGTTTTAACGGGACGGGGGCAGTCACGACATTTGCCCACCAGCCGTTTCGGTTGAATTTCACCCCAGCGTACTCAGGTGGCAGAATGCCGCAACCACCAGCTCAGGAAACGAAGTTCAAGTCCAGAGAGTATAGAGAATGCCAAAAGAATGCAGGGTCGTCACCGTTCAGGTTTGAGGCCGTTAAGGCCGCAGATCATTTGGCGTTACCCAGGGTGCACCACGCGGAGGCGATCCGCATATATATACCCTATGATCAAAAAGGACCGGGAATGTTTAAATTAAACAAAACAGAGTTAAACTTAAGGAAAATTTATATTATCTCCTTCAAAATATGACCCGTCTGAAGCAACACACATGTGCCAACGTTTAAGCCAGTCCTCCAAACACCCCCGGCAGGCCGACATGGCCTTCAGCTCCTTCGTCGTATTCTCTTTGATCAGTGCGATGGCGCGTTATCATCATGCAAAATCTGAGAATTGTTTGCTCACATTTCCGGTCGTTTGCAACATACAGGATCTCTCAAAGGCTTCAAAACGGATAAATAATATTCTTTATTGACTGTCTGGCCCGATGGTTCCCGGTTCTTTTTACTCATAGGGTATACATATCCCATCTTTTCACTGACGGACAAGAAGACGGTCGCAGTTGTTGTTTTTTATATGCATACATTTTGCGTTCGTTGAAGGTTTGTATATACATATTTATATACAAATGCGTGTATGCGCGTTTGGCTTTCTGGATGCATCCATGGATATTAGAATATTTTCTCATCAATATGTGTATGTAAGTAGTTCAGATTTGACTGAAGAGATTAAATATAGGAATGGATATTCATATGATTACCTTTATGGCTGTTTTACATATAAATCAATTCAAAAGAAGTATGAATAATGTTATATAGAAAATAAATTTATAAATAACAGGTAACATATTAGAAAAACCTGAATACACTATTTTAAATCAATTCTAATTAAACCAAATACAAAAAATTAAATAAAAATATCGAACAAAGAAAAATACCTAAGGGACTTGTACCTGAGTCAAATATGGGACGATGTACCGCATATACGACACGTCTTTCACGATTGCGCTAAACTACAATTACTAATGAAATTTTCTAAATCACTCATTTATTCGATTCGCAGTTTTATATGCACATATTCTGCGTTAGTTGAAAGTTTGTATGCGTAATTATATGAATATGTATGTGTGTATGTGCGTTTGTCTTTCTGGACGGATATTAGAATGATATTTTCTCATCAATATAATTTGGATTTAATAAAAGAGATTAAAGACATATGTATGTACATATTTTTTGTTTGGATTGATTTATATAAAAATCAGGTCATATCCAGTATGAACTATTTTATACCGAAAATATATTTCCATTTATGAAATACAAAAAAAAAACCTTTTCAATTAAAATAAACTCAAAAATTTTACCAAACTTTCCTGGTTTGAATTGTAAAACAAAAATTTCCAAGAAAAAAAATATGACTTCAGGACTTGAACCTGAATTAAATACGTGCCAAAAAACAAAGCGAATAATTCCGCCGACTTTAGCTTCTGCACCACAAATTAACTGCCGCGCGGCCTTCTTAATCGCAAATTTATTCGCTTCGCTGTGGGCATGAAATAAGTCGAATCCCATAGTAGTGTGGCGAAAAGTCTTATGAAATCCCTTAGTAGTGTGGTAAACGCAGAAATAATCTGAATTCCTGTCCTAGCGTGGTAAGTAAATATAGAAACCCTCCACTTGCGTGGTAAATATCTACAATCCCCCACTAGTGCGGTAAGTTGAATTTGAATACCCCTTAGTATAAATCTACAAATTAGTACTCGAAAAAAGCTCATTTAACATTTGCTCCTTCTCATTGCATTAACATTCTCTGCTTTTAGTATCTCAAATGTTATGTTAAACTTATATATGTGGAAAAAACGACTACTATTGAGTTTAAAAAATCATAATCTAATAAAAATTACTTAAGTAAGTAAACTGCGAAAAAAAACTACAACAATTTATCAAAACAACAAACACTATTAATAGTACCCTGATTAAAACTAACTATAATCTAAAACAATAAAAGAGCAAACAAAAAATATGCTGCTTAATGAATCTTCGAGGTGAAATTTAAAACTTGTTGCAGAGCTGAAACTAATATCACTAATAAAGCAGTTTAAGAGTTTGAATAATAATAAACCATACTCTAAAACTGCGAATAAAAACAAAAAATAAACCCACAAAAATCAAAAAACAAGAAACCTAAATAATCTGCAAATAATACAAAAATAAGAAAAAATAAAAATGGCCCTATCATTAGCAGAGGCGTTAAGAGAGGCGCGCAGTATGCCATATTTCGATGGCCAAAGTGAGTACACAATCACCCATTTTTTAAGAGATGTGTCAACAACTATGTCGCTAGTGAGCGAAGAAGGAAAACACACAATTTCAAAAGTTGTATGCAACAAGTTGAAAGGCCGGGCAATGCATGTTATCCAACAACTTAATGATCCAACTTTTGATGACATTCTACACAAATTAAAGGAGGAATTTGGCGTAATAACAACATTTTTAAATTTAAGAAACGAGGTCATGAATATTAGGGCTAGTAAAGGGTGTTTTTTTTAGAGGTTAGGTTTTCAAGATGAAATAAAACGTATATAATTTAATGTTATGGCCAAGAATTTAGCTTTATTATTGTATAAAGATAAGGGTTTGCCATTATGTTTTAAAAATGATTTCGGGCAAGTGGCCGCCGCGGCTGGCTCGAATAAATTCCAGCCGAGAGGCCCAATTTTCGACCACTTTCTCGCAGCAATTGGGGCCGTATGTCAGCAATAACGCGCCGAATATTCTCTTCCAAGACGTCAATCGTCTCGGGCTTATCTGCGTAGACAAGCTACTTCACATAGCCCCACAAGAAATAGTCCAGCGGTGTTATATCGCACGATCTTGGAGGCCACGCCACAGGTCCACGGCGCGAGATAATGCGCTCACCAAAAGTTTCCTTCAATAAATCGATTGTTGCGTTGGCTGTATGGCATGTAGCGCCGTCTTGTTGGAACCAAAGGTCGTCCACATCAACATCGTCCAATTCAGGCACGAAAAAGTCATTAATCATGGCTCTATAGCGCTCTCCATTGACTGTAACATTATGGCCGGCTTCATTTTTAAAGAAACAGTGACTTTTTGAGGATGTAACGGCGTCTCAGCAATGGCTTGTGGATTATGTTCACTCCAAATGCGACAATTTTGTTTATTGACATACCCATTCGACCAAAAGTGAGCTTCATCGCTGAACAAAATTTTCTTCGATGCGTCGCGCGAACCGAACCATTATTTTCGTAATAAATTTGCACGATTTGCAAACGTTGTTCAGGTGTAAGTCTATTAATTATGAAATGGCAAACCAAACTGAGCATAAATCAAGTGACAGCCATCTACGAAAAAAGTAGTGTCAACTTGAAAACCTAACCTCTAAAAAAAAACCCTTTAGCATCGAAGACTTACATAGTAAGTTAGGAGTGATTTTACAGTCAATGAACACGAAATTTATTTTAGAGGGTGAAACTGATATTTTGTATACGCCATGCAATAATTCTAAGTTAATATTTGAAATTTACCTACAATTTGTGCCTTTCAGTGTAAAATCCTTGTTGTGGTAAAATCAAATAGATAACATGTAAAAAACTTTTACTTATTGCTTACAAAATAACAATTTGAAATACTTTGAAATAAACAATAGAAATACGAATGCGCATACGCGACCATTTTCAAAAACATTAAAAAATCCACCAGGTTTTAACCCCGATTTTTTCCGAAACTCCAACGATCTTAATTATAAAAGAAATTAAAATGACGGTAATCAACTGTGAGCAACCTCTTAGAAGTTATTCAAACAATTCCAGAAATGATAATATGAATTTTTCAAATAATCAAAATTATACAAATCCTGACCGAAGAAATAATTCAAGTAATTTTAATAATAATATTGGTCAAAATATCGACGGAAATGTTAGCGGCAATTACTACAATAAGGGTAGTTCTAGTGGTAATATTCGTGGCATAAAAACCACAGATATAGGTACAAATAACTCTGGCAGGTTTAACAGTGGAAGGGGACAATATTGAAAAATGTGAAAATTTTCAGCATTCTCCTCTTTAACCGACTTACCCCTGATAGATTTAACCATAGATGATCTTGTAGTGAATTGTTTGCTAGACACTGGATCAGCAACTACGCTAGGTGATTTTGAGACTTTTAAACATTTTCGTAATCGCAGGAAATTAGAAAAACCTATATTAGTAAAAACGCTAATCGAATCGGATATAATATTAAAAGAAGTAATTGCCCACGTCCCTAAAGAATTTGAAAGAAGAGAAGAAACAATGCCCATCAAATTACTGAAGTTTAGCGATAAACCCTTTCAATGCATTGAATTTGAAGAGGTCGAGCCAAGGAGCACCAGGAGATTTGGTGGCTCCTAAAACACTCAGGCCAAAAAGCCCATTGTATTTAAAGCTCTGGAAAGCGGGTAGATAGTCAAGGAGGGAGGGAGAAAAGTATCAGAGAAAGAGATAGGAAAGAGTAGAGACAGAGATAGAGATAGTTAGTCCTGTGAGAATTTTCCAGATTCTTTGGCAAATCTGTAAATATCCTCCAGTTTTAGAGAACGAATATTACTCATTCCCATGACATCGGAACCCAATACTCGTAGTCGCGCTCTAGCAAAGGCAGGACACTCACAGAGAAAGTGCTCAGTGCTATTCGCCTCCTCCAAGCATGACAGGCATACCGGGTCCTCGATGATTCCAATGGTGGTCATATGCTGACCCCATGAGTTGTGTCCTGTAATGATGCCGACCATCAACCGAATGTTTTCCTTCTAACTTTTAGTAGAAAGTTTGACAGTTTTCTGTTCGGACTTGTCACAAAACACTTTGCAGTTCTGCAGCGTTCTAGACCGGACCATTGCTCTTTATGTAAATTGCCTACATAATCGTTGATCCAATTCTTGATTCCTGCGGGACTGATTCCGATTATTGGCTCTGGCCCCTGTGGGGGCACCGCTGATCCACGATTGGCCAATTCGTCGGCAATTTCGTTTCCTTGAACACCGGAGTGTCCCGGAACCCATATAAGTACAAGCCTGTTTTGTCTTGCGACAGAATTAAGCTTCTTCTTACATTCTTGAACAATCTTTCGGGTTTGCTTCGCGTTCTCCAGGGCCTTCAATGCAGCCTGACTGTCACTGAAGACTCCAATCTCATCTCCCCCCGCTCCATCTCCTCTCGATTATCCATTCGGCTACTTTTAGGATGGCAAAAACTTCTGTTTGGAAAACAGTTGCCATTCCCCCCACAGCATAGTGATACTATTACTATCGTTTAAGTACCATCCGGCTCCAGACCCTATTTCAGTCTTGGACCCATCGGTAAAGAAAATATCCGTCAAACCTCCCTGCATGCATTCTGGATTGCTCCATTACTCACGCAATGGAAATCTGACATCAAATTTCCTTCCGAATGAAACTGTGGGTATCAGGTCATCTTTAGGTGCCAAAAACAGTGGATACTGTTCCGACAGCAACTTAAAGATTTCTCTGTGTCACAAAGTTCCATCTTCGTGCCAGAAACCATATTTATGCAGTCTACACATTGCTTTTATTGCTCCCTGTTGTATCTTAAGATCCAGGGGGAGCAAATCAAGCATAGCATTTAGGGCATCACCAGAGGTTGTATTCATGGCACCCGTGATGCATAAACATACACTTCTTTGCAGCCTGTATAGTTCCCGGATTGTGGACTTAACTATGCTCCGTCGCCACCAGACCACAGAAGCGTAAGTGATGATTGGTCTGATAAGTGCCGTGTATATCCATAGGACCACAGCAGGTTTCAGACCCCAAGTTTTGCCAAAGGCTCTACGGCATTGCTGAAAAATCTTCAATGCACGATTCACCTTCAATGAAACGTGTGTCTCCCAAGTCAGCTTCTTATCCAAGATTACTCCTAGATATTTAACTTCGTTGGAAAGACCAAGTGTCACACCTTTCAGTTTGGAAGACTGAGTCCATACAATTTCCGTTTTCTCGTAAACAAGACTATGGTTGTTTTGTTCGGATTAACGAAAAACCTTGTCTCATGCACCAATCATCGATTTTGTCAAGAATCCTCTGCACTTTCGTGCAAAGCCTCCTTAAGGATTTATCCGATGTTAGCGCACAGACGTCGTCCGCATATGCTTGGACGTGAAAGCCGAGTTCCTGCATCTCCGCTAATAGGGAGTCTACGACGAAGCACCACAGCAGCGGAGAAAGAACACCCCCTTGGGGACATCCTTGCTTGGCCCTGACTGTGATTTGCTCGTCGTCGCTCCCACCAGCGGTTAACAGCCTCTCAGGGAGCATGGAGTATATCCATTTTATAATGGCTTGATTAACTCCGTGTCGTTCGGCAGAAGAACATATCGAGCCGAAAGTGGCATTATCAAAAGCCCCCTCAATGTCCACGAACACGCCCATTGTGTATTCGTCAGCTTTCAGCCCAGCTTCAATCTTGCTAACAAGATCGTGTAAGGCTGATTCACATGATTTTCCACTCTGGTAAGCGTGTTGATTTCTACTAAGTGGACTTCTCGGCAATGCCCCCACTCGAATATGTTTCTCCACCACTCGTTCCAGACTTTCGACGGCGGTGTATCGCTCACACTCACTCGGCTCTCCATTGGCATAGCCAAGGTGCCATGTTTCACCACTAGTAGTACGCTTCCTCCGGAACCCTGGGTGTCAATTCCGGTCATAGGGGAATGTGGGGTTCGGGCCTGCACATCCGATGCCCGAGCCGTCGATTGCTCGACGGGAGGATTTCCCAGAAGTGGGTTACCTCGTGCAGAGAGATCCTTGTTTAGCCTCCACATTGTAGGAAAATGCATTTTATACCTCCTGCCAGGTTGTCGGTACGGTACTCTCCACATAATACTTGGATGGCCACCAATTCCGCCGTTCCGCGGTTGAGTGGATACCCAATTCCTATATGGAGCTGCCCTCTTAGTTCGTGGTAAGTTAATCTCCATAGAATGGGGTTAACTCGCCACTTAAGCCTCATCCCCGCGGCAAGGAGACCGACATGACAAGGCTTTCAATGCATACTGGGCTTGAATGTCCTTGCTCCTCTTAAAGTAACTATTGATTTTTCGGAATAAATAATAAACATTAATAACCAAAAAATACCTTTCCTAAATAGTAATCATAGTGACAACGAATTTTACGCACATTGTTTTCAAACAAATACATATCCTGATACTATCTCATTAGATAAAAATGATATATTTATTGATGATTATTTGAATATTGAGGAAAAAAATTTTTTAAGGACGTTTTTAAGAAGACATAAAAGTATATTTTTTCAGAAAGGTCAATTCCTACCAGCTTTGAAAACTGTTAAACACCAAATAATAACAAAATCACAGACACCCATATACATTAGAAATTATAAATATCCTTACGCGTTGGAAGAGGAAATAAATAGTCAGACGGAATCCATGTTAAGAAATGGAATCATAAGACCAAATAAATCTCCATATAATTCGCCACTATGGATCATTGAGAAAAAGTCAACCAGTGATGGTAAGAAGAAATGGCGCCTGGTTATAGATTACCGAAAACTAAGCAGCCTAACAGTTGACGATAGGTTTCCTATGCCAAACGTAGAGTCACTTTTTGAAAAAGTGGGCCGCGCACAACATTTTTCCACGATTGACTTGGCAAAAGGATTCCACCAGATTCTAATGTCTGAGACCGACATAGAAAAAACAGCTTTTTCTGGTCCAAATGGACATTATGAATTTACGCGTATGCCATTTGGACTCAAAAATGTGCCGGCTACATTCCAACGAATGATGAACATAATTTTAAATGACTATATTAATAAAATCTGTATAATATATTTGGATGATATATTAATATTTCCGACACCCATAAGTGAGCACTTGGAAAGTTCAACCAAAATATTCAATAGTCTCTCCGAAAACAATTTGAAAAAACAATATGAAAAATGCAATTTTTTGTGAAGGGATACCGAATTTTTAGATCATACATAGTAATTACCCCGGATGGCAATAAGCCGAGTCCTGAAAAAACAGAAGCAATACAAAGAGTAAAATTGCCACAAACCGTTAAAGAGATTCAGATTTTTGTGCCTGACTGGTTATTACCGTAAATTTATCAAAAATTACTCAATGGTAACCGCTCCTATAATAAAATATTTAAAGAAAAATGAAAAAATCAATGTTAACGATTTAGAGTATATTGAGTCTTTTGATAAATTGAAACTCATAATGACCTCTCCCTCACTTTTAGCATTCCAAGACTTTTCGAAAAAAATTGTTGTGACAACGGATGCAAGCAATGTTGCGATAGGCTTCGATAGGTTCTTAGCCAAAATGGCAAGCCTATTTGTTTTGCTAGTCGCACACTAAACGGCTTCGAAAAGAGTGACCATACAGTAGAGAAGGGGCTTTTAGCGATAGTGTCGGCGATTAAGCATTTTAGACTGTATTTGTTCGACGTTCATTTCTTGTTCAAACGGATCACAAGCCACTAAAATGGCTATATTCTATGAAAGATCCGAGTGCACGCATTCTAAAGTGGAAAACCTTGCTCGGCCAATATGAGTTCGAAGTTGATTATATATATACAAGGTAAGGAAAATAATGTGGCTGATTTTTTAAGTCACATAGACATTAAGAGTCTGTTCGAAAACTCTCTGGAAATGGTGCATTCAGCACACGAAAACCAAAACGACCATTTCCTTATCTCCGATTCAATTGAGAATAAGTATACAACTCTAATTCGACTAATGAAAGCCAAAACTACAGAAAGCGAAGTTTTGTATAACAAATATATAATTATTTATATAGCAGAAACAGGTGTACATAATAGCACTTATTTATCAGACTAATGTAGAAGGTATCAGTTCGAGCGTATTTTACCCATAATTTCACTTTTGTATGATTTTTGCATACTTCCTTTGATATATTGTGCATTCAACAAGTGATTTTAATAGCGGATAAAAGCACGTGTTGTTAAAAAATAAAATGGAATCTTCGAACGCGTATAACAGGCATATTTTGAATGTTTTTTATAAAAGTGTTAAAAATGCAACAACTGCTGCTGCATAAATAACCACTGTTCACGAAGAGGATACTGTGAGTGTATGACTGCGTAAAAGTGGTTTTTAAAATTCCGAAGTGGTAACTGCGACGTGGAGGATGCCCCGCGCGCTGGTCGTCCTGAAGTCTTTAACTCCGACGCCTTGCTAAAACTCGTGGAAGCGGAGCCAAATTTGACAGTCGATATGATAGCTCAGAGGATAAATTAATCGCATGGAACAGTTCACAGGCACCTTGTTCTGTTGGGAAAGGCTTCAAAGCTGGGAAAATGGGTTCTGCATAGACTTGCCGTCGCCAACCTTCAGCAGAGAGTGAATGTGTGTTCTCAGCTGCTGCAACGGCTTGAAAATGAAAGGTTTTTGAACCGTATCGTTACTGGTGATTAAAAATTGGTCCTTTACAATAATCCTGTTCGCAAACGCCAATGGTTAGATAAAGATGAGACACCAGAACCGACTCCTAGAGATGGCCTTCACCCTAAAAAGATTCTCCTGTCTATTTGGTGGGATATGGCCGGTATTGTTTATTCTGAACCTCTGGAACCAAACCAGACGATAACTGCTCATTATTATTTTTATCAGCTATCAAACCTGAATGACGCACTTAAAAAAAATCGACCGTCTTTAGTGAATAGACGCAAAGTTTTGTTTCAACACGACAACGCAAGACCTCCTACCGCAAGGCAAACATTAGGCAAGCTGAACGAGCTCTGATGGGAGCTAATGCCGCATCCACCATACTCTCCGGATATTGCACTTTGTGATTATCACCTTTTCTGTGGACTTCAATCCTATATGAGTAACAAGAACTACTCCTCAAAAGAAGCTATAAAAAGAGATATCGAAGCGTATTTTTTGAGCAGGGAATTAAAAATTTGCCTAAACATTGTGAAGACATTGTAAATAATGAAGGAAAATATATTATTGATTAATAAATACTTTAAACATCTTTTTTATTAATTTTAAAAACACCTGTAAAAAACGCATAAACTTATCGACTGACCTGATACATAAAGAGAGGAACAGTAGGAATTCATTCAGAATTACCTGATAACTTGTATAATATTGTTCAAGAAAAGTTGATAAGTTTATTTTCGAATGATGGCAACATAAAGTTTACCAAGTATAGTCATACAGCATTAGACGTCAGGAGTGAAAAAGGCATCTTGGAGGTAATAGAGAAAGGCCATACAGAAGGTAAACATAGAGGTGAATCGGAGAATTACGAGCAAATAAAATTGAATTTTTTTATCCAAATTTGAAAAGAGTAGTCAATAGATTTATTAATAAGTGTGACGTATGTAACGAGAATAAATACGCAAGAAAAACTTTGCGAAAACTGTTTAATTATACCGAAACCCCTAGTAAGCCTAATGGAGTAGTACTTACAGACATATTTTATTGTTCCCGTACATGTTTCTTGACAACTATTGACAGATGTACCAAGTTAGCTTATTTTCGTTAACTATCAGATAGAAATATGATCACAATCAAAATGAAGTTACTGGAACGGATTGAATGGCTAGGTAAACCGGAAAAATTAATTATGGATAACGAATTTAACAATTTATTAATCCGATTATTCTGCCGAGAAAATAACATAGTTCGTCACTTCACTACCCCAAATAGTCATACAGGTAATGCTGACGTTTAAAGATTGCATTCCACATTATTAGAACACATACGCATTATAAAAAATACGGAAAACACTTTGGAGTTGGTGGAAATTGTGATTAGAGCGGTTGGGTTTTATAACAATTCAATTCATAGCTCAACTAATACAAAACCAATAGATTTCATTAATAAAAATAACATTGATTTTGAAAAAAATAAAAAATTACACTTGCTATTGCACTACACTTACTTACAAATTTTGACAACGGCAAGGTTTATATCAAAACCCCTCTGGCTAATAGAAACAAAATAGCCAAAAAATTTGTTAAGCTAACAAACAGTTATCCCAACAAAATTAACATAGTTCAGATTAAAAGGCCACACAAAAAATTATAATTTTTCTTTAAAACTTCTTTATTTTTAAACATATTGAAAATATTTTATCATATTATGATAAAATAAAGAAATTAAAGAAATTTGAAAAAAAAGAAAAAAAGGAAAAAAAATATCGTTAATTTCAAAATATAGTTACATAAACATATGTACATACATAAAAATATATGTATTTCGAACAAATGATTTAATAATTAAGTAATGATATATAACCTAAATATATACACATATCTTAAACGAATTTACAATTTTTTTATATGTACACATACTTATATTCGAATATTATGTAAATCTATTGGCGAAAAGTCAAATTTATAGAAAAAAAAAACACAATAATAGCAGGAAAAATGTTACCAATATCTATTATCGTTTTTAGTGTGCTTTTTACTAATTTGTTTTCCGGGTAGTACAATCGAATACTAAATGTCTTGGAATTTTTCGATCATTTTATTGATTTTCTTTTATATATTACATATTTCATATTCAATATATTATACATACATATAATATTCGCAGAGACGCGAATTTTGTATCGGAGGGCGAGTTATGTATATGCCCCTATGCGCACGGAGCACCCTAATGGTGCGTTCATTTTACGTTTAAGGGGCTCAATTCGAGGCTCGCGAGAGGAGCAAGTCGAGTGACCTCTTTGTATATATACTCGAGTTTAATAAGTATGTGGGCAGTGCGCAATTAAAGTTCCTTGCGAAACGACAAAAGTTTCGCTGATCCTGTGAGTTGAATAACTCATTTCGTGAAGTATAAATATAAGTCTGCACCAAGACAACGGGTTTCCCGAAAGAAAGCAAAACATATCTAACTAAAGTATTATCTTAAAAAGGAAAACCCACATTGTATTAAAGAAGAAGTAATAAAAAGTGTAAATTCAAAAGGACTTAATAAAACAGAATTTAATTTGTAATTACTGTATTTGTAATTTGTATATTTGTGTATGTATATATTAACTTTGACGAAGAACGGGACTCAAATCTTGCATACATACAAACTTATATGCATACTGTTTAGAACAGTTTTTTGCAAATATTAGGCATTTATGTGCATATGTTTGTCTATTTACTCCTGAAATTTTTAAATGTATGTAGATATGCATATGAGCTGTATTGAGAGGTAGATCAAAATTTTTTTCTGCTCACATATGTAAATATGGATGGTAGATGTTGTATGTATTCAACACTTTGAAGTGCATGAATATATAATACATACATAATAATTTAAAAAGTACAACATATTGTTGAATACTAACCCTTGATGGAAATGAAAGGTTTACAAAGTAAATTTATTTAATTTTTTATTTGGATATTTTGAAGTAATTTTGATAATACACTTAAAATCAAAACAATTTAGCTAATTATATGCTTCAACATTTAGACATGCATACGTATATATTTAGAAATAATTCATTAATCTCACAAAAAATAATCCATTTGCGCATGTAAAATGCTGACGGCAAATAAGAATGAAAGAAAAATTTACAAGCTCTGTTGTTGTAAATGTTGTTATTTAGCATGGCATTTTACATTACATGCAAACGCTATATTTAATTCGTGTTGAAATAATAAAAATTTCTTAGCCCCGTTTTGTGGCAAACCTCCGAGTGTATTTCTGCTATGAAAAAGCTCCTCATAAAAGTATCTGCCGTTCGAAGTCGGCTTGAAATTGTAGGTTCTTCCGTTTGTGGAACAACATCAAGACGTACGAGACAAATATCAGGAGGAGCTCGGCCAAACACCCAAAAAGGGTGTACGGGCCAATTATATATAATATTATATATATATTATATATGTATACATATAAGTGGAAATTTATTGGTTAATATATAAATGCACAATACTTATTCAACATTTAATGATTTATATGTATAAACATATTTTCATAACGCTTAAGTTTTTCGTTAAATTGTTGAAGTCTTAATTGCTTGAATATTTTCTACGGCAATGATTTTTTCTTCCCCTTAATTTTAAGAAGCATTGCTTTGCAGCATGAACAGGAGGCATTTGCTGTGACTGCAGTCAGAATGAATACCAGAAGGTACAGGGCTGCATCACACTTCGCTTGCTGTTGCTAGCATTTTTGAAAGAAAATAAAAACGCACGGCTGTGTCTCTTGCAGCAGCAATGCTTATTTTTGCTGAATAGCCAGTAGTAAAATGTGCTGCACATCATGTAGCAAAAAATGTTTTTTTAGCATTTTTATGAAGCGAATATTTCCCATATTTACATTAAGAATGATAGATTACAAGATTTGGTCATCCGGAGCAAAATTGTGAGAGTAACTTCGCTTTCCACGTCATGGGGATTAGTCAACAGAATTCTGCGCGCTCATATCACAAGTATTTACAGCAACGAAGTAAAATGGGTTTTGGCTCTATTAATTTATCCTTTGTCCTTGGATTAAATTGCCATCGTTTGCGTCGCAGTTTTGCTATGTGGGCTAATTTAGCTCTATTATTCAGATTTATTGGAAAATTTATTGAAAAATTGGGCTGATTGAATGGGCACTCGTAGTCGCGGTGGATATGTGCCGGATATCATATGCAAAAAATAAATTCCATGAAATTATCTACCAGATTAGTTGGTTGGTTGGTTAAAGTGGCGATTCATTTAGAATCCACCTGGCGCCTCCGTACCATTTTGTTACCACATCCTCGCCACCAACTTGTTTAATGGTTATTTACAGTATGACAGACATACTGGATACGTGCGTTTTAAGAACCTCAGTAGGTTATTGACGTCTAAGCCAGACGGTTGTTCGAGATTCTCGAACAGTGGTTTGCCCAGGGTTGACATTCTCCCTTCACGTGGGAAATTGAAAATCGTTTCATTTTTCTCTGGTTGTTTAGAACTGTAGCAGTGTGTGTTGAGAAGGATACCCAATACGGCTGCTTGCTTTCCGACATAGATCAATTATGACTACCGTAAGTCTCCAGACGTCCCGTCGCTTCATGTTTATCAGTGTTGACATTTGTTTAAGGATGTAGATGGGCCATAACGTTTTGCTAATTTTGCATGTCGTCTGGTCTCTCCATCTAAAACGTTTTTCAATAGGTGCGCTTCAACTTTTTTCCGATAGGGAGGGCGAACGACGCAATATTTTTTATTTTTCACTTGTCATTTGTAAACTTCATTAGTATACATTTCATCATGGAACGCTACACACTTGAGCAATGATTGCAAATCGTGCAAATTTTTTATGAAAATTTATAAATTTTCCAAAAAATCATCTTCAGTGATGAAGCTCACTTTTGACTCAATGGCTTTGTCAATAAGCAAAATATGCGTTACTGGGCAGAAAGCAATCCACACGGTATTCATGAGGCACCGTTGCATCCCGAAAAAGTCACTGTTTGGTGCGGTTTACATGCCGGCGGCGTAATTGGCCCATATTTTTTCGTTGACGAGAACGATCGCCACGTTACTGTGAATGGAAATCGATACCGCGATATGATAAATGATTATTTTTGGCCGCAATTGAATGGTATGGACTTAGACGACATGTGGTTTCAACAGGACGGGGCCACAAGCCACACAGCACACGCTACAATTGATTTGTTGAAGAGTAAATTCGATGAGCGCATTAGTGGTCGAAAATTGGGTTCAACGATTGGACTTCGTAAAACGTGCACGCGGTGGTCATGCAAAAGAAATCGAATTTCATACTTAAATGTATATGTTCAAACTCGATAATAAAAAAAAATTAGTTAAAAAAGTCAAACCGTTTGTGTTTTATTAAAAAAAAAAGTTGAAGCGATTCGGGGGTATTTTGAGGAAATTATATTCCTGATTTCACTCAGTGATGTGAATGGAGCATTCCATGGTTCGTACGGGACAGATCGTACGAATTTTTACAGTTTACAACCTTAATTATAGACAAACCATAACTTTTTAAAACGAGTTATTTAGTGCACTAATACTGTGTGGTAGTTTTCTAAACAAAACCTATAAACGTACTTTAAAATATTCACATATCTTTGCAAAATCAAAAAAAAATTATGTGTTCGTACGGGACAGCTCCAGTCTACCACTACTCTGAGTTATAGTGAATTAAGTGAAATTTCAGCGAAACTAATAATATTAACAAGAAAACGAAAATGACATTTGATTGTGATTGTATTACACTTTATTAACACAACAAAAACATTTAAAGCATGACTTAAATGACTTATAGTGTAAAAATGAAAATGTTCGTACGGGACAAATTGTGTTCGTACGGGACGCGTACGAAATTCAGCTCCTAAATTTTGATTTTAACGTTCTCTAAAGGGAAAATTTGATGCTGTTGTTATCTTGAGCATGGCTTTTATATCTAACTTCGCGCCCACCGACTCCGTCTACCACTCCCTTACCATGGGAAGTAGCAAAATACTTCCATTCAAATTGTTTGCTATATCTTTCAGAGAGACATACCAATAACGAGACCATATAACGATTTTTGAATTCAGAAGAAGGACTATCACTCCATATAACTTCTTTTCTTCTTTTGTAATGTAAGTTTTTTACCGTTAGTCCAACAGACCATTGTGTCGTTCATGCCGGGGCATGTATAAACAATGTCTGGACGAAAGTAAAAATCTTTCATCATTTTGGTGGTTTCGTCATCGTTAATTGGTTAATTTATAGATTTATTCCTAACGTTATCAATACTAAGTCCAAGTTTTTTTGCCAAACTCGCTACAACAGCCTTTTTTTTAGTGGGTGAACTGGGTAGACTTCGCATACGTTTCTGTACAGCCTTAGCATACGTTTGCTTACATTTGTATGGAAAATATTCAGATTCGCAATCACCAACAATATTTGAACCAGCCTCCCTGTCTTGGGTTTGGATCAACTTTTTGGCTCTTTGGACTCTCTTTTTTTCTTTTTCGTACTTCTTCCTCTTCTGTATTTCTTCCTGGGTCATGGCTTCAGTTTGTCTTTTCCTCCACTGTTTCACTCTTTCTTTTTTGTTGTTTTTGAAATCTGGACCTTTTTTTCGTTTCTCGTCTCTCCATTTTTTATAACGTGACACGCTATGGTTGTTATTATTTTCACTAATTTTCTCCATTTTTTAGTTAAAAGAAAAACTTATATACCGTGTTCGTACGGGACAAAATTTAATTACTGAATATTGAACTTATTTGCGATGCAAACTGAAACCAATGCTTTGCAAGTAAAAAGAGCACCAGTAGTTTGCTTTAAATGTAAAGTAATCGAAACAAATAAGTTACTCGGATGAGCACAAAAATAACTGTACAGTGTTAAGTGCGTTCGTACGGGACATCATCGAACCATTTTTTTAAAAGAGCATATCTGCGTTGTTCATGAATAAACTTTTTTTTTAATATTACGTTTCAAAACGTAAAAGTTTGTTCTTTTAACACCAATTATCAGTTTCACGCTATATGTCACACATAAGGAGAACTAAGCGCTTAAACTTGACCAAATTTCGATAGAAGAAAATAAAATTTTTATGAGTTGTTTTTGTTGTAAAAAAAGATACTTCAAACTGAGGTCAAGTAAAAGGTCGATGTTTATAATGAAGATTGATATATTTTAAATATATTAACACTAATATAATCATCCGGAAATGCAATTTGTTCGGCGGTCGAAATTTACCATTTTCCATGGAATGCTCCGAATACCGATTGTATAAGAAAGTTATTTATGGTAGATTACCCTCTTGCCAGTTCGTCCGTTTTTTGGTTTCTTCCAATGTTCCGATGTCCCGGGGCCCAGATTGAGGTAACTTTATGATTTACACTCAATGTATCTACCAGATTAAAATAAGAAAACATTTTCTTTGAGCACTATTTATGTTTTGTAGTTTTAAGTTCTCAAGCTTTTAGAGAAACGTCTTCCGATAGCCTCTGTAAGTTTATAATACCCCATTAATAACTATGTTTCATGTCAATAAATGAAAAAAATTAATTAATTAAATATTTTATTTTATGTTGTTTTAGTTTAAAGAATTTTTCTTCGGAAATTTACGTGATTTTTAAGATGCTGATCCATTCTATGCAAGGTAAGCTGTTTCTGTGTCAGGTGTTGCAAAATAACTAGCTATGGAATTAAACGAATAGAGGAATATAACACATCGACACCGCTATAGCAGAATCAGTTCGAAGTAAATTCCGTGGGCCTTTATGGCATGTACTTTAATAAAGTCAATGTAAATGATTTTAAATTAAGCAGAAATATATATGAGTAAGTTCTGTTAAACAATTAATATTTTACTTATTTACTTAGTTTATATGAAATAAATGTTATAAGTTCCACATTACATGAAAGAGTTTGTATTTTTATTTCACCTCAAATAATTATCTGATGAGATATTTATCGCTTTTTTACCTACATTGCGGCCTTAAAATTAAAAAGGCAAGGTTTAACCTGGTTGAATTTTTCTAAAACTAGATGCCTGCAAAAGATTTTAATGTTTTTCAAGTATAATTAAAATTGAAAATTTTTGCTGACCTAAAATATTTTCGAATTCTTTTAAGTACTTATTTTCGCTGTTAAAAAACGTGTTATTAAAAACTTCCCCTTGACCTCTTAAGAACCAAACGTAAGCATTCGTAGGTCAAAAGTTTGTATGAAAGAAATATACCCAGTTTAATTCTACATAAAAATATTAATAGTGTTCTTCTTCGCCAAACCGTTATTTTAAGTTATATTAATCGACAAAACCATACAGCATATTTTTGGGTTTTATGCATGTTTACATATGCCCCGTTTTTGAAGAATGTTGTACTTACAGTTAAACTAATATAACAAAGGTGTATTTCAGTTTCAGAGTTTGATTTTAATACATATCATTTATAATATATGTGTCCCTAACAAATATAAATTTTTATTAATTTATGTGTTTTTATTACTCGTTTTCATATTTTTAATAATTTAGGGTTGGGTTTGTAAAGAGGTCCATTTGCTTTGTATTGGTAGGGAGCGTTTGTATTGGTTGAAAAAGTTACATTTTCCTAAATGTGTTATATGTTGATAAGGGATCCATTGCAGTATCTACATACTCGTATACACTTACAGTCTATGTCAGAAGAAAATAATCGTTTTTTTTTTCTTTCAACTTTCAGATATATTTCGTTCTGCTTTTTGCTGCATAATAGGCCCACTCAAGAGCTACGACGCCAATGCTAAATCAGGTTAGTGTCGTTTGAAAATTTCCCGTAAACGCAACCAAACAATAATGAAAGAGAAGTATGCGAAGCGTTTTGAGGCGGTACTTTTATGCACGCATTCGAAAGGGCCGAAATTATCGTACGTCGCGGCTGCGAAAGTAATTAAAAAATCAAAAAGTTTGTTGAAAAGTGGAATCTGCGGTGTAAGGTGTACACAAATTTTGATGACTTTTCCGAGTGCGGCTTGAAACGAGTGACGCCAAAGAGAAGGATAAAGTGATTGTCCAACTTTTTAAGCGTGACCCTTATTTGTGACTACGCCAAGCACGATCAGTTCGTGCTAAAAAGGGAATATATGTGAGTATCAACACCATCGAACGTCGACTGAAGGAGGCGAACATATCCTACCGTCCCACATTATCAAAACCACTGCTCTCAGAAAAACACATTGAGAAACAAGACAATAAAATGGCGATACAGCAATAGACTGGCTTTCCCATTCCCCAAACGCCAACCCCATTGAAAATGTGTGGGGAACTATGAAAACCCATCTTGCCGGAAGGCTAATCCATGATTGTAAGCACGTAGTACGTCAAGCTCGCAAAATCGACGAGCTTCGCAGAAAAGCTGGTTCGAAGCATGCTGAGAGGATGCCAGGTTACTCGAAAACGATGGAGGCTACACGGTTTATTAAATAAGTGTGACTCGTAGTTTTCTACATACTTTCATGCAAAAAAATTTTAAATATATATCTTTTATACTTAATGAATACTCGCGGTTCCATTTTTCTGACACAGTCTCTATATGGAGCCTTTAACAATGTGTCTACGGCAGCTTTGCTGGAAGGCCTAGGGTCAACTGGTTTAGAACCTGCTATTCGACACTAGATCGGTTGTCTATAAAACTGTTGGATAGTGATGAGCAAATGAGGGCCCAGTACAATTTCAAAAAGGCAAACAGAGGGACTCCAGAGAGAGTAGTGTTCTCCCCTCTTCAATGGAATCTAGTGATGAATGAAATTCTCATCAAACTTTGGGATAGTGGACCAGAACTGACCGCATGTGCTGACGACTATCATCTCATGCAAGTGCCTTCAAACGATGAGTGAAATACTTACAAAGGCGCTCAGAAAAATCTACAAGTGGACGGAATTGATCAGACTGGAAGTAAATCCAGATTAGACGGACTTAGTACTATTCACAAGAAAGTACAAGATTCCCAACTGGTCACCACCGATATTTGGAGGAGTAGAAATAACACTTAAAACATCGACTATATATCGAGAGCTTATTGTAAATAATAAAGTTGCATGGAGATTAAGCGTGGAAGAAAGAGCGGCAATAGATAGTAAGAAACTCAAACAGCCAAAAGATCTGTATTAAGCCTGAGGATGACGGGACAATTCTCACACAGGCATTTTAATGACTGTTGCTCTTTTGAATAAATAAATAAACATACAGGTCAGACTACGTTATTCTACAAGAAAATTTTGGCAAGAGGCCTGGTTTTGTAATATGTAGAACAGAATAGCTGGCAGAAGAGTTTAGAATCCGATAACCACGCATGCAATTTCTTTACAGATGGATCCAAAATTACGAAAGGAGTTTGACGTTCAAAAATCTTTCAGCCTTCCGAATCACTGCCACATATTCCAAGCTGAGATCTATGCTGTAACCAAAGCAGCTGAATTAGCGTTAGGATTTACTACCCTCAACACTGGCACAACCATTGTCATCGATAGCCAAGCTGCTATTAAAGCAGTAATGGTTGTTGTGACTAACTTGGAATGCGTGTAACACTGCAGATCCAAAATGGACGAGCTCTGTGAGAAAATACAGGTCAGAATTTACTAGGTACCGTGGCACAAGGGAATAGTGAGAAATAAGAGAGTTGATGAGGATTCTAAGGCAGGCATCCGCTTGCCTGGGATAAGTACGTCGAATAAATGTATATACCTCACTCTCAGTTTGAAAGACGGAAAACTTTGGAAGCACAGTCTATTAAGGAAGCCTTGACCTCTCACAGGATTGCCAAAATAAGGTTACGAACTTGCTACACGAAAACTGCCAACTTTATTTTAACAATCTCAAGCAAAGAATGTAAAATATTGTTTGATACACTGAGGGGGCATTGTCTTAGTCCATATCACGCTGCTAAAATGGGATTGGTGCAGAACGGCGAGTGTTACTTTTCCGAAGAAGAAAGGGGTTAGAAAACTTTCTTTGCCACTCTCCTGCTATAAGCAGAACTCGTTACAACTGCCTAGAATCGGTATACTTTTCATCCCTGAAGGATATGGCTGACAAAAGTTTAAACTGTTTATTAAAACTCGCCAAAACATGTATCACGGAACTACTGCAACAACGCTGGTAACACTACGGACCCTAGTGGTCTATGTGAGACCTATTGAGATCAGCCAGATATACCTAACCTAACCTTATAACACGTTCACATATAAGTAGATGATCTACTTTTTCGTGCTCAACTCCCAATCCGTAATTAAAAAGCGATTCCCATACAAAATTTCTCCCCCAAAATCTGAGATTATAAAATAATCCTAGATATTAACCATACTGTTTGACATACAACGCTGTGGTTTCTGTGCAATAGATCATTATTTTTACGCGTGTATAGATAAATGTCAAATTGAAAACTAAATAAAATGGAAGCCGTTAAAGAAAACAGGTTTGTAGACATAATTGAAATAAAATGTTTGTTAGGTCTGTGTCCATAAACGCGTTGTCCTTTTATTACTTATTTTAAAATGTAATATCGAATTTCGAATGCGTATTGGTGCCATAATTTTTGAAACCTCAGTAAACGTCGTTTACGCTTTTCCTTCAACTGTTCATTATTAGCAGCCAATTACACAATTAAATTTGCTATACCTTCTCCTGATCTTTTCTTCATATCGTTAATAAATTTTAAACAAACCAAAAACACCGAAATCTTCTACCCAAAATAATTTCTATGAAGAAAAACCTTTCACAATAATATTTATAGCTGATTGTCAATTTTGCAGGTAATTTGCCATTTGTGAATGGGTAGACTAATTTCGTGGATTTATTAGTAATTAATGCATATAGTATGTGAACGTACTTTAAGCCGATCTTGTCGAAGGCTTTAGAAAAGTCAAGCGATATAACAAAAATGTATATCTTTATATGAAGAGGGTGCATAATCTGATCTAAGTAAACTAGAGAATCAGATAATGATTCCCCTTTCCTAAAATTGATTTGATGGTTATGAAGTAATTTATTAATAAAGGGTTTTTAATAAGCGGTGTTATTTTGATATTCAAAGAAAAATACTATTTTTTAATATACCTAAATGATCGGATGTTTATTTCATTACAAGAAGGCATGCCGTTAATAGTGGAAAACAACATCGGGCAAATGACCACCACAACCACGCTTACAGGACAATATCCTTTTCATGAAATTTTCCATAACCGAATAGCAAAGTGGCTGCCTTATGTCCTCGATACCATTACGAATTCCGCCTTTGAGGTCTTGAATCGACCCTTTCACGTAAAACATCAATGGTTTCATAGCTTGTGTGGCACGCAGCGCCGCCTTGTTGAAAATAAACATTGTCCAGATCAATACCATCCAATTCCGGCCATAAAAAATTGTTAATCATCTCTCGATAGCGCAATCCATTCACCTGTAACACCTTTTATTGGAAAGCTCTTTAGTATTTAATCACCATAGCCTAGTGATGGGCAAACTCAGCACATTTGCATTGTGCAGCAGCATGTGCTTCTGCGTGCTAAAATTGCTAGGTGAAGGGGGATAACAAAGCACAGGGAAGAAACAGAAAAATTGAGCGAGTTGTGTCTGTGTTTGTATCCTGAATGAGAGAGCAATTATTCATGAATTCTTACCAGGGATGACAACTTTTAACTTCATATCAAAAAATTTCTAAAAAATTTGGTTTTTTGGTAGATTTTTCTTCAACAACAAAATTATATACATATTACTATTTCTATTATAATAATGAATTAAGATAATAAACAACAATAGACATGCAATAAAACATTTCAAAAGTTCGCGTAATACTGTTTTTTAATTGCTAGATGTAAAGAAGATTAAGGCCTCTGAAAATATTTCATTTGAAACTAAATTAAAATCCTACAAATTGGAAAGCAACGACAGTTAAATCTTCAATAATATTGATCACTGCATATACAGACGAATCTCCTTATTCTTTTTGCTGTGCATATAAATATATCTTTGTACGGTAAAAACAAAAAAAAAAAAAAAAAAAAAAAAAAAAAAAAAAAAACGAAGAGAAGAGAAGAGAAGCTGTCGTTATTGCTAACCATAGATAATCAATTTGTCCCGTTCGCGGTTTTTTGTTTTTACACTATTTTGCCCAAAAGTGACAGCTGTTATCAAAAACACAGCTGGTACAGGTGTTGCCAGGCTTCGGCCATGCCATTAAATCGCACTCCCCCCCACAGCTCGGAACCATTCATAAGCCAAACAGCCAACAGATGGCGCTTCTCGTCAAGGGAATAACCCATATACAACCAATAAGGTTATGATTGTGACAAATGAAACTCAAAAGCAACGCTCCCCTTCTATGAGTTCAATAAATCCGAATGAAACGAATATTACAAATTCTACGTCAAAAGATAAAAATTGGACCCTAGTCAAAAATCCAAAAAGGCCTTCAGGTAGCCCACAAAATGTAAATGAAAACAAATTCGATGCTCTTTCAATGGATGATAACAACGAATTAAAAGCAGATAAAATACCTGAAAAGGAAAAACCTCTCAAGCCTCCTCCAATCTTCGTAGACAGAGTCGAGAATATTCACCCGTTATTAAACACGCTCAACGAATTTGAAAGTAATAACTACGAATTAAGAGTCATTGGGTCAAATCGTGTAAAAATCCAGCCAAAAACACCGGAAGCATTCACTAACATAGTTAAATTGCTTGAAAGTAAGAAGACAGAGTTTTACACATAAAAACCAAAAAATGAAAGAAGTTTCAAAGTAAATTTAAGAAATATGCAGCTGTCAGTTGATCCTGAAGAAATCAAACTTGCATTAAAGGAATACCATATGGTCACTCTGTCACAATTGTTTGGAATATAAAACACTCTCAAAACAAAAGAGCACTTCCAATGTTTGTCGTAGAAATGGTGCAAAATCCTAACAATAAATCAATCTATGATATTAGAAACTTACTCCACAGTCGCATTACTTTTGAACCCCCCGGCCAAAACGCGACCTGCCACAGTGTTCGCGATGCCAAAACTATGGCCATACAAAATTTGGTTGTCGAAGACAAGCCAAATGCGTTAAGTGCGCAGGCGATCATGTAACATCTGAATGCGAATGTGCACTGTATGAGGGTAATCACCCGGCGAACTATAAAGGATGCACCGTATATAAAAAGCTGCAAGCAACCTCCTTTCCTGCACTAAGGAAGAAGATATTGCCATCTCAGAGCGCCCAAAATGATCCAAGCCACCAACAAGTACAACTAAATTTCAACCAACAGAAGCTATCGTATGCACAAGTTGCTAGTAATGAAATAAACCAAAACACCAACGGAAACAACGCCTTGATCAGCGAAATCCGGGAAATGATGAAGCTATTAAGAGATGTAATGAGCCAAATGACTGCCATGACAAACCTTTTAGTAAGTCTTGTCCAAAAGCCCCATATTCCATGCCCTTAAACCTTACTTTGTGGAATGCAAATGGGCTGTCACAACACTCAAATGAGTTAAAAATTTTCTTGCAAAAACACGATATAGACATCTTCTTAGTATCAGAAACCCATTTCACCAAAAAGAGTTTTTTCAATATTCCCTTCTACTGTTTCTATCACACAATGCATCCTGACGGATCTGCTCACGGAGGCTCTGCTATTCTTATAAAGAAATCAATCAAGCACTATGAATCTACACATTATAGAACAGAAGAAATTCAAGCTCGGTTTACGACAACAAAGGGACCCGAATTGCACAACGCAACGACATCAATGAACTTGAAAGTTTTCTCAACGGGAGAGCCAACTTATTGGCCTTCAGACCCAAAAAAGATTCCTGACCTTGTTGATTTTTGTGTCATCAAAGGTTTATCGTACCTGCAGATAACCTGTAAATCCTGCCTGGATCTTTCTTCTGACCATTCGCCAGTGATAATCACAATAAATGATAAACTCGAAAAATCTGTTCGGCAGTTTTCCTGGACATATCACAAGCCTTCGACCGAATGTGGCACCAAGGCCTACTCTTTAAAATAAAAAAGAAACTACCACTAAATGCCTATTTCCTCCTTAAATCATATCTAAACCAACGAATGTTCTACGTAAATTACGAAAATGAAATTTCCAATTTTCAACAAATTAAAGCTGTACTTAATTTTTACACACGATCTGCCAACCACAAAAGGTGTACTAACTGGCACTTTTGCCGATGACACGCATAAATAAAATCTCCAAATGGCTCCGGAGCTGGCGGTTGAAAGTAAACGAACATAAATCTCAACACGTAACCTTTACCACAAAAAGAACCACCTGCCCACAAATCAACTTAAACCGTATTCCAATTCCGCAATGTGATAGTGCTAAATATCTAGGCATTCATTTGGATAAACGGCTTACGTGGAAAACGCATATCTTTACAAAAAGGAAAGCTCTAGGCTTAATATTTCGTAATATGTACTGGCTGCTAAACCGCAAATCCACCCTCTCAATGGAAAACAAACTTATCCTCTACAAATCTGTGATAAAACCAGTCTGGACTTACGGAATCCAACTGTGGGGTACTGCGTCAAATTCAAACTTGAAAATCCTGCAGCGTTTCCAGTCCAAGACTCTACGTACCCTAGTCAACGCTCCGTGCTACGTGACAAATGCCCAAATTCATCGGGACTTAGACATCCCTTCAATAAAAGATGAAATACAAAATGTAACCAGTAAATACCGAAATCGACTTCAATCGCACCCAAATGAACTGGCCTCTACCCTCATGTCACCATCATGTGTCTTTTTAAGGTTGAAAAGAAAAACACGAATTCAGCTCGTCCAAGAGCCATCTATAAAATATTGAATTTATATATTAGAAAGGATATTTCACTGGAAATATTCCTTTAATACTAAAATCAAAGCCACTCTTAAATGTAACCAAATATTTGTAAAATGTCTTCTAAGAATTGTAAGTATAGACAGAATACAAAATAAAGTTTTTAAATAAAAAAAAAAAATCTTATGATTACTTAAATGGTTTTTGAATTCGGATATATTTTTTTAAATTGATGTTTTTTAAATTGAGCTAAGAAAACCAGATTTTCAAGTTTTTTAGCAATTACTTTATAGAACTGCAAACTCTCTTAAGCTACCAAAGTTTGTTAAATGTTTTAGAATTTTTAGCTAATGAATGATACCATTTTTTCTTTTATTTGTCATAAAAGATGGACGTTATTGACAACTAATTTCGTCCATCTAAATCCAATACACTTTGATATACACAATTGCATATAAAAATAAACAACCAAGAGTATATATATATGTATATAAATCATCAATAATAAATTCGACAATGCCCAAAATTGATTCCCACATTTAACAACTGCGGCAATTCTTACTCATAAGTTTTGACATTTCATAAATAAAGTCAGTTTTTTCGTGATTTCTTCACTTTTCGACGATATTTTTTGAGACCGTAAGTTACATAGTATTGTCGCATAAAAAACCACTAATATTAAGTGTATTTGTATGGTGTGGATGCAGTGAAAGTGCTGAAAGTTTAAAAATTTTAAAATTTGAAACGGCGAACGTCAAAACAAAGTGCACAGTGTTCAACTGCCGACAAAAACATATATTTATTTCTAAAGTTAAATAAAATATAAAATATGAACATTTGGTTCAACATGACCTCAAATAAAAGAAAATTGTTAAATTTTAATCCGAAGTGGAATGTAACTTTTTTATGCATATATGTAGACGGAGAATCACAATGCCTTGTATGTGAAAAACGTGTCATGTGTAAGGTTTTTAACATAAAGAGACATTATGAGCTGGATAGGAGCGAATATGATAAATATGTAGGAGAAGAAAGGAAAAGTATATACAAATCCTTAAGTCTAAACGAAGAGCCCGATTCGATAGCGGTAAGCCATGTGCCAAATTACAGAAGGTCGGAAAAATTCAAAATTATTAAACATTTTTTAAATTTCTTAGGAAAGCGAAGATTACGTTGTAGATGCAAAGCGTGCAACTTATGAAATCGCCTTTATCACGGATGTAACACAACATTTGGATGCTTTATGTTTTTCTCTAATGGGAAGACAAAAACTTATTTTTAATATGAATGACGAAATTGAAGCGTTAAAAAAATATCATTATGGATACGACAGTTAAAGGAAAAATGCTTCGATTTTTTCCCGTGCTTACAAACACTTACTGAAAGCCGAGACGTAGACGTAACAAAGTATGTGGCAGAACTTGAAAACCTCGAAAAAAAGTTTCAGGAACGATTTGCTGAATTGCGTACAATAAAATCAAAGCTTGATATGTTCGCGACGCCTTTTGATTTCGATTCTTTTGAAGTGCCACGACACTTGCAAACGGAATTGATCGATTTGCAATGTGATACCCGAATTAAAGCTGATTATAGGGAATCGACTTGCATTGTTGAGTTCTATCAAAAAATTTGTAACCAAAAATATTCTAATTTACGAAAGTTTGCTTCAGAAATAATAGCAATGTTTGGCTCGACTGATTCATGTGAGCAATTTTTTTCACTGGTAAAACTTAATAAGTGTAGGTTAAGAAATCGACTATCCGATACTAATTTAAGAAATATATTGCGTTGAGCTGCAGCTCAAGAGGTGTCTCCCAATATAGAGATACTAACAAAAAACAATAATAAATTTTAACATATATTCATCCTTTATTCTTTTGAGCAAACATTATTTTACTAGTTATGAAAAGCTTTCATTCGAAAATGGTTTATTTTAAATGTTGAAACAAATATTTCAAAATAATAACTATTTATTTGAAATTAAAAAATGTGTATGTACTTTGTCATACTGTGCGCATTGCCATATGCGTCTGATTTCAATATGAGAGCAAGTAAGTACTCACCAAGAATACCCACTCTACTAAGATAATTTCCTCAATGTTTTTTGAAAAAATCCCCTATTTTTCATGGAAACATGTTTTCCCACCAATGTCAGGTAACTAAATTGTCCTTTTTAACAACATAAAATTTATAACATGCATTGTTTAAATAAAACATGGCTGGTTGAGATTACTGTTCAGAAAAATATACACCGATTTGTCAGTACAAATTTTTCTCCACATAGTTTGAAACTATGAAACTTTGACATGCGAATGTTCAAACTTCTTGATTATAAAATCGCCTATGCTTCTTGATTACAAAAATTATAAAAGTAAATAAAATAGAAATTTGCAAAGATGATTTTAATATTCAAAGAAGCGTTTCCAATAAAAAAAACGAAAAGCATTTTATTATAATATTTAATATGAACTATCTAGCAAATCCCAACACTTCAAAATCCCTTAACATGGAATGAAGTCCCCTTATCTTGTAACTTTGCTATTGGCAAAGCTTCACTCTCTTTTTTACAAACACATATGCGTTGCTCAGAACTGATTAATATACGTACACGCCTATTGCTTACCCTTCTGATGTAAGTTTGTCGCCTCCTCATCTAGCACTTCGCTAGCACGCTCTGCTGCGAGCGTGCCACTCTGCTGCCCGTCCCTACCATAGCCTATTTGCTATAATTTTGCCTTGCAGGGCTTAGGGAAATGGGTATATATGACTCAACGGATGATTTGTTTAAATTTTGGTTTTGGGATGGGGATTAGACGCCTATTGACAAAAGTAGTTTCCAAAAATATTGTTGTAGAGTGAAACAATTCGCAGTTTGGTTGGATTTGAGGTGTTTCTAACCATTGAATATGTTATTTTATCGATTCTAGGGATGTGCCCTTTCAACTTGGATAACGCCGTGGAATGTTCAATTGTTTTATCTATGAAGTAGTGAGAAAATTTGGAACCATTCGAAGCTTTTGACTAGTGCGTTTGACATTAGCTATTTGATATGTTATTGTACTTTGGTTACTGTCTTGATTTTTAATACAGTGCATCGTTGGGAAACATTTGAATCCACAGAATCATCAAATCGTTGACCACACTTGTCCAGTGGGGAGCCTAGGATTAATATTAGTGGTGAATTCGTTCATTGCCTTAAATTTTGAAGACTTATAGCGTTTTCTTTTCTACATGAAAATGTTGCCCTGTGCTGTCACTTTCGAATTTTGTGATCTTTTGTAAAATGAATGCAATCTTCCCAAGGGGCCGCTTTATCGTTTCTCCAAGGGCAAACATAAAGAAATGTGAAAGTGCAACATTTCTTGCCCTCTCTGGTATCGACGGTGTAGATAATTGCCCTATTAATCAGCTGATCAGTAACAAAAGTAGCCCCTTATTTGACTCTTTCTTGCTCACATTAATCGGCTGTATTCGAGCAGCACAGAAGAGGTCTACACATTTTTGACATTTCATTTTAGCATTCGTGAATTGAAAAAGCGAAAATTGAGATTGTACATATAACTATTAAAATATTGTAGCTGCCCGTGATATTTGCAAATTGAAATTACCAAAATCAGTAAGAGAAATTGACAGACAAAATAGGTAAATGTGTTTGCGCGAAATATTAGTTAACAAGATGTACCTTGAAAGAAACTTCAATAAATATTAAAAAACTACTTTTTCTTTTGTTTTATATTGTATTTATTGAAAATAAGGGAGATCATATTTAATTGCTTCAAGCAGGTACAAAGTAAAAAATAAATAGGAGAAACGTTGGACCAGGAACGAAAGGCACTTCCTCCCATTTTATATTAAATTAACATTTAATGAATCATAAGCAGCATACACAATTCAAACCGGCTTTAATAACTTACCTCACACGCCCACAGCTTCAAGCTGGTTTGTTTTCACTGATGCACTTTTCCAAAAGGCTTTCGATTCTTGCAGCTTTCTCCATTCTTTCCTTGTGTCGCTTTTCTCTGGCTTCCTCCTTCCTAGCAGCAATTTCTAGCATAGTTTCTTGCAGCGTTTTCCTCTTTATTTGCTTTTCTTTTGCTGCGACCTCTTTTTTTATCATACATTGGCTACTTATTTTTACTGCCGGCTCAATGGAATCATCTATTTTGCATATTTTTTCGAGCTCTTCTTCAAACTGTAGCTTTTGGCGTTTTGCACCTGAGGTGCTGTTATTTTCCACCGCCACTTTTTTACGTTTCATGATGGTCTTATACCTTTCTTCACACTGCTTCCAACTTTTCCCATCGAACTCTGCGCCAATTTTCATCCACATGTCCTTTTTTGTCTTTAATTGCTTGAAGGGACCAATGTCCGGCAAATAGGAGGCGTATTTATCCAGCAGAAGTCTCGTTTCGCCTTCCGTCCATACTACCAAAAAGGATCGTTTAAATAATTAGCATTTTTCACTTTTTTACATTTGATAGAAAAGTCAAGACATTCTCATTTTACCTGTAATTGTTTTGCTGCTAATAGGACTTTCTTCATTAGCTAGCATTCTTTTATTTTTTTATTTTAAACTGTCCACCAAAAATTTCTGCAATTCGTTGTCCGATTAGCGCGCGAAAAAAGAGCTGATTGCATTTCAGGGTTACAGTTTGTGTTCTTTTATAAATGTGAAGGGCTGCAGTGAACCTTAAAAATGGTGGTAGTTTCACAGGGTGAAGTGCGACTTTGAATAACTTTTGTACGTCGGCATGGCAACATTTTTGTGTAGAAACGAAAACGCTATTAAATTCGCTCTTAAAAAGATTATTTGCCTTTTTCCATTACACAATATTTTCTGAGGATATGTTTCTTTTGAGGACATCCAAACGTCGGAAGTCTGGTTGCAACTCTAGTGAAGTGAAGACAAGAAAATTCATATTCTTAAATTGTTTGCAATTTATCACTAAAATAGTGCGAAAAATAAACATTAAAAAGTTAAAAAATGTGTAATAGTGTAAATTACCGCATAGTTGGGTTGAATATCATTGCCGCAATCCCTGCAAATAGTTAAAAAATTAAAATCTAAATATTTCCTGTGGTTGTATATATGGTAGAGCAGTGAAAAAACATAAAAAAATACACAAGGATTAGAAAAAATGTAGCATACTTTTATGCTAAAAATTATTTGGTTCGGCTTACCAAAAGATATTTTACAGCTAAAAAATTTTATAATTTTAAGAATAAACTTAAAAAGTAAAATAATTCCGATTGGTCAAAAACAGCAACAGTTGCAGAACCAAACAAAATAAACCAAAGAAACAAGCCAAACCCCACACAAACAAAACTCTTATGGGGCAAAATTTGCAACAAATATTAAAACAAACAGCACAACAACAACAGAACCAACAACAGGCGAGCTCAACACTTGGTGCACCCAATGCCTTATTTACTTGCCTCTAACTCAATTACAAAACCCGAAATAGCACAAACAAATACAAAGCCAAGCAAACAGGAGCAGATTCAGCAGCTACAGCTCTATAAACAACGGGATCTCAACTATCGACCAGGAAGAGTCCACCAGATATCGATTGTAAAATCGTCGAACAAAACAAACCTTCGCGATAGCCCAGGTAAACTTAAAGCCTTCCAAAAGCATGCCAAACTTGACAAATACTGGCTCGGTAGCGCTGAACCCTCTGAAAACAGATTTTCTTCTTTGCAAGTTGATGAAGAAGAACCTAACGCTAAACCCCAAGTTGACAAAGTCAACAATATTTCACCGTTGATGAAGCACTTAGCAAAAACTGTTCCTGGCTACTAAAATCTAAAACTCATAGACAGTGAACAAGTAAAAATACAAACTTCCACTCCCGAATCCTATACGAACATTGCATCGCTACAAGGGCAGAAAACCACTGAACTTTATACGGATAAGCCCAAAGAGGAGCGAACCTTCAAGGTTATATAAAAAAATATGTACCCATCTATATGCATTCAAGAAATTTCAGAGGAACTAAAAGAGCTTGCCCACATAGCATTAAATATCTTCAACATCAAGTACAGAAATACAAAAAGAACCTCTCCCAACGCTCATTATTGAATTGAAACCAATCCCGAACAATAAAGAAATGTATGACGTCAAGTATTTATTCAACGCAAAAATTATTTTTGAGCCCCCAAGTCCGAAACGCGAAGTTCCTCAATGTGCTTGCTCGCGCAAAACGAGAACAGATGAGGTCATCCGTGCCTTAAGCGAAGGAAATCATCGAGGGAATTACAAAGACTGTATGATATATAAGAACCCTCAAAAGCTCAATTATCCGCCATTGAGAAAAAAAGATGAAAGTACCGTACCCGTCGCTTAGCATCAAAGCTCAACCAGTTCGATCAATGTCACCCAACCGCCCAGACACGCCCCAAACTCACTCTCATACTTACAAATTCTAGAACATATTCCACACAATACGAATGCTGCTTCTGCCCCTCAGCCCAAAGAAACAACATCCGAGTCCCCAAGTGAAGTCAAGAAATGATCGTTCTTCTCAAGCAAGTTTTGCAACAAGTCTCATCAACGATGAATCTGCTCGTTACTCTCACGACTGAAAAATTAAGCCATTTACCTCACTTTATCGATAGCTAAACGGGCCGGTTAATAGTCTGTATTGGCCATCGCTGTGTGTGACGTCCCACTTGTGCAATTTATTCATGTTTTGTTTGTACAATTTCTTCTTCTTCGTGCATTTTTGTTAGTATTTTTACATCTTTCTCATGCATCTGCACCAACATTACGGACTCTCTGATGAGCGCAATCTTGTTTATGGTATATTGGATGTTGGATTTTGGTTGGGGAAAAGCTAAATAACTAAAGGGATGTAAAATTCTAGTTTTAAGATCTTTCAGCATTTTTTTTTTTATATAACGGTTATTTTGTAATCGTCAGTTAAAGCCGCTCGCTCTAGTCAGCTAAGAAAATGGGAAAGGAAAGACCCAGAGGCTGCGGAAACAGTACGGAGCAAAAAGGGTGGTAAGGTCCGGAAGGGCCAGTCCTAGGAATAATGGCCCCAGGCTCCACCTCAAAAGCAATATACACCCGTGTCTGGACTTTGTGGCCATCCAGGAACTATGAACCTCATACGGAAGCATCAAAGGTTTGTAGACAAAAACTCGTAAGATAATTTGCGATACCAATGTTGACCAAACAATGCTCAGAGCAGAGCTCATACAACGTAATATGGTGGCACTGCAGACAGAAGTGCTTAGTGCCGAAGGAAGAAGAGCGATTGCCCTTGCCTCGCTATACCTTCCTTACGACTAAGATCGAAAAGCCGTTAGTTGGTAAGGAAATTGCACTCTATACATCGGCTGAGACAACGGGAGCTAATGCCTCTTTCGGTTATATTGAGAAAGCGATGGTTAGGAAGGAATATATGTAGACTTATCATATCGTGAGCTCTCAACTTCCTGAAGAATAGGAAACTGGGCCGGAAAGATTATGTGTCGGGTCAACTAAAGGATGCCTCCAAGGAGAGGTTTTATCACCACACCTATTGGGCATTGACGAGCTTGGACAAGCTATCGATGCTCTCGGATAAGAAGTTCAGATCTTTGCTGACGATCTAGTTATTACGGTTAGAGGCAGGTGTGACTCTACTATAGCCGATCACATGCAATATTGGTGTCAAGTGAAAAGACTTTCGATAAATCTGAACAAAACAAGTTTGGGAAGGGAGCTATGTTTATATACATATATAATTGGCGCGTACACTTCAGTTAGGTGTTTGGCCGAGCTCCTCCTCCTATTTGTTCCTATTTTGCATCTCAGTAAAACATGAGGTCTGCGGCCAAAAATAATGGCAAGGTATTATAAGACAATAATAGTGCCAATGATCACCTACGCCTCTTTGGTATGGTGGCCAAAAGTGTACCAAATTAAGACTCAGATGACACTTAACAAGGTATACAGAATAGCCTATTTGAGCGTAACGGGAGCAATGCGAACTTGCACCACAACGGGTTTAGGGATGGTCATTGGACTTATTCCGTACCTTGTAGCCAAACAGTCGCCAGATAGTGCAGTCCTTAGGCTTCCTAATCTAATTTATCTTAAAGAAGGCAGGGCATGTAAGAATTCTCGGTGCAATCCTGAACTCTCCGTGCCTGACAGTCTGTGATAAGGTGGGAAGAAAACTAGAATTCTCCAAGAATTTCAAGGTGGTCATCAGTGGTCGCTCAGCATGGAGAAACACTGAAATATCTTCTTCTTATTTTTCCCCCAGTTCGATTTCGCTGCACGTTTCGTGAGTTGCTTTTTAACACACTTTTATTAGGTCGGGTTGGATGTATGTATGTATGTATGTATGTATGTAACGGAATCTTTGAGCTTAATTTTCACTGGCTTCTAAACATCTGATCGACTTGAAATTTTGTACACCTATCAAGGACCGATGACAATGCAATAATTTGATAAAAGTTTTCCATTATCCTTATTGGGATTGCCAGGATTAATATTTTCTTTTTTTACCTGTGGGCAAAAAGTAAGGTGAATTTGAATCTTTGAATCTTTTTTAACACACTTTTATTAGGTCGGGTTGTATGTATGTATGTATGTATGTATGTATGTATGTAACGGAATCTTTGAGCTTCATTTTCACTGGCTTCTAAACATCTGATCGACTTGAAATTTTGCACACCTCTCAAGGACCGATGACAATGCAATAATTTGATAAAAGTTTTCCATTATCCTTATTGGGATTGCCAGGATTAATGTTTTCTTTTTTTACCTGTGGGCAAAAAGTAAGGTGAATTTGAATCTTTGAATCTTTTTTTAACACACTTTTATTAGGTCGGGTTGTATGTATGTATGTATGTATGTATGAATGTATGTATGTAACGGAATCTTTGAGCTTAATTTTCACTGGCTTCTAAACATCTGATCGACTTGAAATTTTGCACACCTATCAAGGACCGATGACAATGCAATAATTTGATAAAAGTTTTCCATTATCCTTATTGGGATTGCCAGGATTAATATTTTCTTTTTTTACCTGTGGGCAAAAAGTAAGGTGAATTTGAATCTTTGAATCTTTTTTAACACACTTTTATTAGGTCGGGTTGTATGTATGTATGTATGTATGTATGTATGTAACGGAATCTTTGAGCTTCATTTTCACTGGCTTCTAAACATCTGATCGGCTTGAAATTTTGCACACCTATCAAGGACCGATGACAACGCAATAATTTGATAAAAGTTTTCCATTATCCTTATTGGGATTGCCAGGATTAATATTTTCTTTTTTTACCTGTGGGCAAAAAGTAAGGTGAATTTGAATCTATGAATCTTTTTAACACACTTTTATTAGGTCGGGTTGTATGTATGTATGTATGTATGTATGTATGTATGTATGTAACGGAATCTTTGAGCTTAATTTTCACTGGCTTCTAAACATCTGATCGACTTGAAATTTTGCACACCTATCAAGGACCGATGACAATGCAATAATTTGATAAAAGTTTTCCATTATCCTTATTGGGATTGCCAGGATTAATATATTCTTTTTTTACCTGTGGGCAAAAAGTAAGGTGAATTTGAATATTTGAATCTTTTTTAACACACTTTTATTAGGTCGGGTTGTATGTATGTATGAATGTATGTATATTATGTATGTATGTAACGGAATCTTTGAGCTTAATTTTCACTGGCTTCTAAACATCTGATCGACTTGAAATTTTGCACACCTATCAAGGATCGATGACAATGCAATAATTTGATAAAAGTTTTCCATTATCCTTATTGGGATTGCCAGGATTAATATTTTCTTTTTTTACCTGTGGGCAAAAAGTAAGGTGAATTTGAATCTTTGAATCTTTTTAACACACTTTTATTAGGTCGGGTTGTATGTATGTATGTAACGGAATCTTTGAGCTTAATTTTCACTGGCTTCTAAACATCTGATCGACTTGAAATTTTGCACACCTATCAAGGACCGATGACAATGCAATAATTTGATAAAAGTTTTCCATTATCCTTATTGGGATTGCCAGGATTAATATTTTCTTTTTTTACCTGTGGGCAAAAATTAAGGTGAATTTGAATCTTTGAATCTTTTTTTTATTCTTGTAAATCAGTTTCATCCCCTTCAAAATATTGCCCTCTCGATGAAATACACTTATGCCAACGATTTTTCCAATCCCCGAAACATGCCAAATAGTCCAGTATAGACAATTGTGTGGTACCGTTGGCCTGCCTACCAAGCATGTCAACCATGTGTTGCTATGCAGAGGGTGGTTAGTTGGGCCAGACAACAATTGTTGTGTTTTGGTCTGCCTGCCTAACATGCTGTTGCCAAGCCAAGCGCAAGTAGTGATGACTGTTTGTTGTTATGCAGTGGGTTGTTTTGTGAGGTCAGGCGAGAGTCTTTCTATTTGCGCTGCCTGCCCAGCATGCTGTTGCTAAGGTAAGCGCAGGTAGTGATCATCATGTTTGTTGGTGTTGGGCTGCATATCAAACTCGAGCATTGATGTTGATATGCTGTGATAATTTGCTGTTATTATAAAAGGCAACAATATCACAATGAATTTTGTTAGGTAGGTGGCGAGCATATTGCGGCTGTTGGCAATGGGGTTTTTGTAGGAAAGTGATCACATCATACTAGTCTGTTGTCAGGCTGCATCGACTGAGCTTATATAATCTATGCAATACAGATTTCACGTGACATTCAAGGTTTTGCGCTCAACGACTCAACAACTATTCGTGGGAATAAAAATGACGCTTGAAACTACAATGCAAAATAAGAGGAGATTGGCGGCAAAAAGAACACTTGAAACTGCAACACAAAGAAAGAGGAGATTAGCGAAAAAGAGACTAAAATTGAAAGAAAAATGTTCAGGATGGACGAATGAAGAAATCGTCGAGAGGAAAACCACAAGGCGACTATATATGAAACAATATAGAGCCTCACAGTCAGAAGAGGACAGAGTTGCCCGATTACAGCAAATGGGGCAACATAACGCTGAATATCGAGCCTCACAGTCTGAAGAGGACAGAGCGGCTCGACTAAAGCACATGCGGCAACATAGCGCTAAATTACGAGCCTCACAGTCTGAAGAGGACAGAGCGGCTCGACTAAAGCACATGCGGCAACATAGCGCTGAATTACGAGCCTCACAGTCTGAAGAGGACAGAGCGGCCCGACTACAGCACATGCGGCAACATAGCGCTGAATATCGAGCCTCACAGTCTGAAGAGGACAGAGCGGCCCGACTACAGCACATGCGGCAACATAGCGCTGAACTACGAGCCTCACAGTCTGAAGAGGACAGAGCGGCTCGACTACAGCACATGCGGCAACATAGCGCTGAATATCGAGCCTCACAGTCTGAAGAGGACAGAGCGGCCCGACTACAGGACATGCGGCAACATAGCGCTGAACTACGAGCCTCACAGTCTGAAGAGGACAGAGCGGCTCGACTAAAGCACATGCGGCAACATAGCGCTGAATATCGAGCCTCACAGTCTGAAGAGGACAGAGCGGCTCGACTACAGCACATGCGGCAACATAGCGCTGAACTACGAGCTTCACAGTCTGAAGAGGACAGAGCGGCTCGACTACAGCACATGCGGCAACATAGCGCTGAACTACGAGCCTCACAGTCAGAAAGAGACAGATTAATTCGTTTGCTGCAAATGCGTCAACGAAACGCAGAGGCGAGGAGATTAAATAGAGCCAGCATAACCGGCTTCATGCAGTCAATTAACACGTTTTGTGACAAGATCTGTGAGATTTGCACTAAACGGTGCTATCAAAATCAGATCTCTAAGTGGATTGTAGACACCAAATCAGCACCATATTTGCCTAGCGAATTAAAACAAACAAATTGCTTGATGGTTTGTAAACGGTGTAAGACTCATTTGAGTTCAAAGAAAAATTTTGCACCGTCCAGATCTTATTGGAACAATTTGGACCCAGGATCCGTTCCAAATGTAATAGCGCAATTATCACACACCGAACAACGGCTGATTTCACGCATTATTCCATTTGTAAAAATTATCAAGCTAAGTGGCGTATTCGGGCAATATAGTTTTCGTGGCCAAGCGGTATTGTTCGCACAAGATGTTTTTGAGGTTACTGAAAACCTTGCAAACATGTTACCCAGAGTCGCAAATAATGCTGGAATAGTCGTCATTACTGAGCGTTTAGAGAATATTAGCATAACACGACAGTTTTCGATATCTAAACAAAAAGTATACGATGCACTCAATTGGCTAATTTTGAACAATCCACTTTACAAAGATGTTACAGTCGATCAGAACGTCGTTATTGAAGAAAATGATATTATAAGAGTAGAAGATGCACCTGCCGAGATTGCTGTAGAGACCGATGATGAACCTACTGAGGATGCTAGTGCTTACATGAAAATTAGTGACTCTTCGAGAATTGTACGTGCATCATGGCATCAAAGCAACGATCTCATATTCACATCAAGATTCGCAGGAGTTCAATGTTGTGCGATGGCATTAGCTAACATTCTCCGGGCTAGCATTCTTTCACCACAACATTGGTCTACAAACATTCTTAATTTAAATATGATAACAGGTGACCAAATCTATAGCAATATAAGATTTCAAACGGAGAGGAAATTTGCGGCGCATCCTATAGAAAATGATGGCTACCTATTAGTAAGAAACTTCACAGTCATCCAAGATGACTTGTTCGCATTCGGCAAAAGATTTCAGATCACTTTTGACGAAGAACCAGGTATATTTGGATGCTTGAATGACAAGTTAAATGAAAGAAATATTGGAAGTACTCTTCGCCAAGGTTTGGAGGATATGTTCATGGCATATAACGCAGGCATACTAATAACAGAGGGTTATTCATTTGGAGTAATGCATTATAATAACAAATATTACTTCAGCAACTCACATTCTTGTGGCCAAAAGGGAGCTAAAGCAAAGGGCAATAATGGAAAAGCTTGCGTTATTGAATGTGATAATTTGGACGAGTTCGTAAGGATATGTAAACGAACAACAGGCAGCAAAAATGTACAGTTTACTCTTGATTACATCAATGTTGAAGTCTTGGATATACATGATGATTCTAAAGAGGTAGAAACACGTGAGAGTAGTGAGATGGTAGCAGCAGTATCCCAAATAATCACTTTTCAACAGAATTCAACTGATCAAACTATTCCACGGCAGACATCAATGATGGCACCGATTGATTTAATGCCTCCTAATGGCGAAGATGAAGTACAGGTCTCACGAAACCTTAATGAAATTACCCGCAAGACGAAAGATAACATCGTCAATATGGGCCATGAACTTAAAGCAGAAGAATTTGCCTGGTACTTTCTGTTTCCCTATGGGAAGAATGGTTTCGCAGAACAGAGGCCTGTTAAAATTACAGCATTAGACTACTATCAGTCTAGAATTTTGGGAAGTGACACAAGATTCCAACGTAACGATTATCTTTTTTACGCTTTATCGTTCTTTGAATATTATCGAATCAAAAGCACGATATCAGCATGTGGCAAGAAAATTGTAAATCAAGAAGGTTCTGTTGAAGATGTCCACCTTTATCTCAAAAATTTGAGAGGTTCTGCAGCTTATTGGAGATCAGCTTTAAATGAACTATTGGCCCAAATTAGATGTATAGGAGCCCCAACCTATTTTGTGACATTTAGCTTAAATGATCTCCACTGGTTAGACCAACGAAAGGCTTTATTAATAGCCGACGGTAGACTTGATGTTGATCCAAGTACAATTGACATTTATGAGACCCAACGTCTTATCGAAAAGTACCCAGTGATTTTGAGTCGACATTTTATGATCAGAGTCAATGCTCTAATGAAATTCATTCAAAATAATGATGAAGTATTCGGAGGAAAAGTAAAAGACTTCTGGTGGCGTATTGAGTTTCAGAATCGTGGTAGTCCTCACCTCCATATGGTAGTTTGGATTGAGAATCATCCAGCATTTGATACAGAAGAAGGAATACTTCTACTTGATCGTAACTGCTGGTGTAAAATTCCAACAGAAAAAGAAGATCCAGAGCTCTTCGAGCTTGTGAAAAAATGTCAAATTCATCGGCATACACAAACTTGTACAAAGAATATTACCTCTCTAAGATGTCGATTCAATTTTCCACGTCAAGAATGTCATGAGACACGAATAATATCACATTCTTCAGACGATTTTCTCCGCAATGGGGGCAGAATTTCCTTACTTAAGCGTCGTAAAGAAGATTCTTGGGTAAATAATTACCACCCAGAGTTATTGAGACTGTGGACAGGTAATATGGATATTCAACCGTGCGGATCGAACGAAGCGATAGCTTACTATATTGCAAAGTATCTGTCGAAAGCAGAACCAGAGGGTGTCGATGCTGGAATTGCACAGGCAATACAACAAATCCAACGCGAAGAGACTGACCTTTCACGCAAACTCTTCAAGATATGTATGAAGATTCTTCATGAACGACAAGTATCAGCTGCCGAATGTGCAGATCGGCTTTGTCATATCCCATTACGAAACAGTTCGCGACATTGTGTCTTCCTAAACACAAGAAAGCCAGAAAAGCGTTATAGAGTATTGCAATTCGATAGAAGCGGACACCCAATTGGTTACTACAGCAATATCTTTGAAAGATATGAAAAACGTCCATTACAACATCCTGACTACGATTTTGCGAACATTAGCCTTATAGAGTTTGCTATGTTGTTTGAACCACACTTTCCGAAAAAGTTAAGCGATACCGAGGAAAGTGTAGACCATGATGCCTATGAGGAACAAACAAACATGCGTCGCCCACTCATCACTCTGCTGGATAAAAGCAAAATGGTTGTGAGAAATGTTCCTGCAGTTGTCAGAGTGCCATATTTTATAGCAGCTTCGGATCCAGAAAACTTTTCCTACAGCTTACTTCTTCAATATATGCCTTATCGTTCGGAAACTGAAATACTTGAAGGTTTCGATAATGCCAAAGAAGCTTTTGTAGCTCGAGAGAGTCGTTTAAGGGAAACAAGTAGACATATGTGCCAACATCGAGAGCGGAACCAACAGCTTGAAAATGCATTCAATCAGATACATGCTTTCGAAATTTTGGAGCAGCCAGAGATTATAAATCCTAAACTTGAAGAGGAAGAGTTACCAGAGAAAGAAATGAGCAATGATCAATTTCAAAGAGCGCAAAATGCGATGAATGTTGATCAAAGACAATTAGTTGTTCTTGTCACAGAGAGTATTAAGAAGCAACTCAATGGTGATATGAAACGGGAGAAAATTTTCGTAACTGGTGGAGCAGGCACCGGGAAAACATTCCTCTTTAATCTATTGAAAAACCATGTCAACCGATGTTATGGAAAACCGGTGGTAAAAGTCGGTGCTCTCACTGGAGTTGCAGCACGGTTAATCGGTGGTACAACGCTACACCGGCTGTTAAAACTACCAGTACAAAAAGATGGAGTAATTGTAAGCATGCCACTTCTTACCGGTAATTATTTGAGAGGAATGCGTCAGTTATGGCAAAATATTGAGTTTCTGTTCATAGATGAAATTTCTATGATACCCTATGAGATGCTTTGTATGATCGACTCTCGTTTGCGACAACTGAAAATCGCAGACGCTTGTTTTGGTGGCATAAACGTGATACTCTTTGGAGATCTAATGCAGTTACCACCTGTTAGAGGACATCAAGTTTTTCAACAACCAGATCATATGAAGCCAGCTACACATTTGTGGCGACAGTTCGGTCTGGTTGAACTTAAACAAAACATGCGTCAACAAGGAGACACAACATTTATAGATGTACTTAATGTACAACTCCCTACGAGTTGGAAAAATGGCGTCTAGACAACTTGAAATCCTTCTGGAAAAAGTTTCAACGGATGCGACTAATGAATTTTCGATTGAGAAAGCATTAAGAATTTACCCAACGAATGATCAAGTTGCTAGACACAATGAAAAAGTTCTCCAGAGTTTTGAGAATAAAGGGACAGTTATTTATACAATAAAAGCACAAGACCAACTTATTGATGCCACTCGTAATTTAGGTAACAAGGACTTAAATTCTGTGATACCTAATGATATTAATAAAACAGGAGGTCTTCCGAAAGAACTGAAAATATTCGTAGGGGCTAAAGTGATGTTGAGGTCGAACATTGACGTGTCAAAAGGTTTAGTGAATGGCAACATGGGTTTTATCACTGAAATCATCTGGCCAAATTTTCGCAGAGACCAACTATACGCGGAAGACATCCCGTCAGCCCGTATCGACTTCGGTTCTGATGGTGTGCACATGATTAAACCGATATCGATACAGTTCCCAGCGAAATATAGCTATGGAACTGCTGAGAGACGGATGTTGCCCTTAATCCTGAGTTGGGCTTCGACCGTTCACAAGATGCAAGGTTGTACAGTTGATCATGCAGTCATTTATCTAGGCTCGCGACTGTTTGCTGCTGGACAGGCTTATGTAGCACTTAGTCGTGTAAGATCTTTAGACGGTATGCGGATCGAAGAACTTGATTGCTCTAAGCTAACTGGAAAAACTCCATGCAACAGTGAGGCTTTAAATGAAATGATTAGATTACGAAATGATTCGTAAGACATTTCAATACCACATGTCCACCATAAGACGGATTGATAAATCAAACTAAATACATAATAGTGTAAAAAACTAAAAAAGCACGTTGTTACTGCTAATCTAACTAAAAAGTAGAAAATAAAAAATAGTCAAAAAAAAAAAAAACACACGCTTTTATTGCTAATCGAACTAAAAAGTAGAAAATAAAAAGTAGTTTAAAAAAACTAAAAAACACGCTTTTATTGCTAATCGAACTAAAAAGTAGAAAATAAATTTTAATGACAAAGGGACCTATAATGAAGTAATAGCAAATCGAACGATCAGTCATAGTCAACTACCTCAGAACAGAATTATAACGAAAATTAAGATACAAATAGAGTAATTCAAATTAGAGTTAAAAGCGTGGGATGCTTGATATAGTAAATATTACAATCCTTCTATTGGCAACTACCTATGTACAGAGGGTTATGAAAGTGAAGCAAAATGCATCCTACGCTTTTAACTCTAATTTGAATTACTCTATTTGTATCTTAATTTTCGTTATAATTCTGTTCTGAGGTAGTTGACTATGACTGATCGTTCGATTTGCTATTACTTCATTATAGGTCCCTTTGTCATTAAAATTTATTTTCTACTTTTTAGTTCGATTAGCAATAAAAGCGTGTTTTTTAGTTTTTTTAAACTACTTTTTATTTAATTAGAAATGGGGGAGCGCTGGAAAGGTAGTTGCTCATCGTCCGTCTGCAGTGCTGCCAATATCTTGTTTGCTTTCAGCGAACTACCAATATCTAAACTACTTCTTCTAATTGCCCTGACTCTGCATCTGCCATACTCAATTAAACCTTTTCCTTTAGCAAGCACATGGATTCCAATAAGTGCGTCATGCGTCATCATGGAGTCATTAATAACACTGAATAACAACCCAAAAATATCTTGTTTGATGATTACATTTTCTAAAGCAGTTTTTCATGCTGATTACAAATCTGAAAACCGTTTTTCTCTATCACGTCAAGTTTTTAAGATATTAACATAAACATACATTTTTTAATCCCTTATTGTTACGAATGAATAAAAAATAGAGTTTAGTTTACTAAGTTAATAACATATTTGCTATTTTTTTTTTTCAGTGAAAACAATGGCGTCTAGAGGCTACATCAATTCACCAGATTTGTTTTGTTAAGTGTGCGGCTATCTCACAGACAAAAGACACCGAAAGACATTTACACCATTTCTGAGAAAAGCTTATGAACTATACTTTGATTCAAAGGTGGACAGCGGCAAGTTATGGGCACCACAGTTCATTTGTTTGACATGTGCATGCAACTTACGGGGTTGGATAAGGAAGGCTAAAAATAACAACCATCTAGCATTTGGAGTCCCTATGATATGGCGTGAGTCAAGCAACCACATCACTGACTGTTATTTCTGTTTGACAAATGTCACAGGTTTCTCATACAAGACTCGTTCATCTGTGAAGTATCCAGATATTCCCTCGGTTTCAAAACCAATTCCACATGATCCAGTCAGTTGTCCAATACCAACATCACCTACAGAATACAGAGTCGATGATGCAACACAAAAAGAAAGTTCGTCTTTCAGCAACATGGCAGACTCTGACTACAATCCTGATGATGATGAAATTCATTTGATTAATAATGATGATCTTTGCGACCTTGTACGGGACCTGGCACTAACAAAAGGTCAAGCTGAACTGCTAGGTTCACGTCTGAAAGAGTTTAATTTGCTATCACCAGGTACAAGAACTTCACAATTTCGACATTGACACAAAGAACTCGTGCAATTCTTTGCAATGAGTGACAATATGTGTATTATTACACAATGGAAACATGTATGCATCAGTACCGGTTGGTTATTCTACTCATCTAAAAGAGACGTACGAAACCATGTCTTCTTGAAAAAATTTGCTATCCCGATTACAATTGGAATATGTGTGGTGATTTAAAAGTGATCACTATTCTCATGGGAATGCAGACAGGGTACACCAAGTACTGCTGCTTTATCTGCGAGTGGGACAGCAGAGATAGGAAGCACCACTATATAAATAAGAATTGGCCCATTAGAGATGAAATGGAGCCAGGTAGTATAAACGTCCTGCGTGTGCCATTGGTTGAGCGTGAAAAAGTTATTATGCCTCCACTTCATATAAAGCTGGGGCTCATGAAAAACTTCGTGAAGGCACTAGACAAAAACTCAGATGCTTTTCGGTACCTATGCAACAAGTTTCCAGAGTTGAGTTATGCGAAAGTGAAAGAAGGTGTATTCATAGGTCCACAAATAAGGAAGATCATAGCAGACAGTCACTTCGAAGATTTACTCAGCAGAACTGAAAAAAAGCATTGTGGCAACACAGATTGAACAGACGACCCGATGGCAACCCTGACAATAACAGGACAAGAGAAGAACGCCATTGAACGAAGAGTTTGAGTTTCGTCTAACCGCCGGCGAAGACGGGCGTATATACCAACCCGCACATACGACATTAATTTTGTACAAATTTATTTTTAATGAAGTTAATTCTTATAATTGTATTTCTTACATACTAGTGTAAATAAATAGATAAAAACGAATCAATTGCCTACTATACCCACAAGCATGGTTGGCATTTAAGTCTGTTGTAGCCAATTTCCTTGGAAATAATAAATCTCCTGACTATGTAAATATTGTGCAGAAGTGCATTAGTGCGTACAAGTTAATGGGTTGTAACATGTCCCTCAAAATTCATCTCCTCGACTCACATCTCGACTTCTTTCCAGAAAACCTAGGTTCTGTTAGTGATGAACATGGTGAACGTTTCCATTAGGACATCTCGGTGATGGAGTCACGATATCAAAGTCGATGGATTGCAGCAATGTTAGCCGACTATTGCTGGATGCTTCAGCGCAACATGCCAAATTGTCAGCACAAACGCAAGTCTACACCCAATTAATTATAATTAGCAACTCGACAATACGTAAAACATCATCAAATCTAATAGGCAGTGATGTTTTCCCGTGGCAGACAACCTCACCACCAGAGAAACCAATTAACTTTTCATGGCACTCAATGACACATAAATCACAATCAACCGCTTCACCAAATCACAATCAACTGCTTTCTGAAACAATGAGTGCTTTATACTTCAATTCTGGTCCACCTACGATTGTAATTTTTTACACAATTCCATGCAATTATTTTTATCAGCAATTTTATTTGCTAATGCGCCACTTTCAACAGCGGGAACACCGGATTTACACACGGAAGCATCTGGAAGGGATACACTGGAAATTCTCTTTTCATGTCTCATTCGCGGCCATAGGGGCAAAATTGTTTTCGGCAACATTTTGACTTTTACTACTTTAGCTCTTCTGGTTCGAATATATCTTACATGTAAAGCGGAAAATGTTCGTCAACAATTTCTTAAATATATGAATGAAAAATGCAAACTTGTGAAATAATAAATAATATGTTTTTTGTTTTTTTATTTAAATATATTTATAAACTGTTGTACTTCAATAAAGAAAATTAAATTAAAAATACTTCATATATAAATAATTAACTTAAAATTAACTTGAGTATCCAGAAATGCGGGGAAAATTAGAATTCAACATAAACATGCCCTATAACTATTTTAAATTACAGGTACCTACTTTACTAGCAAAAATAAGCGTGCATTTCCCAAGCAGTGTTCGGATGTTTGTCATCGTTGTTATCTTCCGTTTGATTGAAAACCAACATATAAACAAATGAAGCAACTGTCAAAAATGGCTTTAAGATTGGAAATACGAATAAGAAGAGCAAAGCGTGTCGCTAGTACAGGAGACAAATTCTCTTCCACGGCCGTCCCTCTCCCCCGAACAAAATGTTACCCTTCCAAATGTTTCCGTGTGTAAATGGGCACGAAGATAGCTGTTATATCACCAGGCTTATGTGTGTGTATGTTTCTTGTTGTACACGAGCATCCCTCTCCGGCTCAAAAAAATGCTGAATCAAACAAAGGCGCTGATCGGTTGGAATACCCTAACGGCATTTCGAGTCCAATGTCTGCTGCTACTACTGTTTGCTGTATATAATGCGCATGAGTAAACGGCACCCTTTCAGTCAGCTGCTGCGACATCGAATACATACCTGAATACTGCGATGTAAGTGGTAAAATTCGTTCCACTGGAAATGCAAACGATGTATGCAATGTTTGTGACGCTTGTATTGATATTGATACTGCTTGTTGCGAATGCGCTAACGGCGCTTGCGTGACTGCGGCCGGTGGCGAAATATACGAAGCACCAAGCAAGGCGTTGTAATTACCTGTGCCTGTTTCTGGAGCACTCGTTCCTGATCGACGAAGAGTATCCAGCCGTGCACTTCGCACCTCTACGGCACTACAAAGTGCGCTGACTTGCACCTCGAGCTGCGTCATGACTCGCACGTCGTCCTTTGATGGTTCCCAACTGTTTTCTGGCTCGTATCAGTTGCCTGTGCTACACTTGCACTCGTTAGCAAATATGGAGCCAATATCGACATCAGCATTTCTGCATCTAATCCATGCAATATGCTGATTAATTCTGCGTTCGTGCCACTCTTCTTTAATTGCAGATTTTGCAACACATCCTTTAACTCTGTTACTGGTTTAGGTCTATCCCACTTCTGAGTTCCGTCAACTCTGACAGATCAGGGTAACCAATATATGTATAAGTACATATGCACATACATGATGAACCACCATATTCCAAATTGTAAACATTTGTAAAAAAAGTCTCCCATATATGCAATTTTTTTTTTAACATAAAAAGATAGAGAGTTCAGGAACTATAACAATCATTATTTTTTTGTTTTATTTTTAAGTCGTATCATAGAGAACGTAATTATATAGAATTGCAACATTGAGTAAGTAATAGATAGTCACTCAATTTTTGGCAAATGGGTCGGTCGAGTGAAAAGAAGAGGAAGGACGAACCGTTGTAACAAGTTCGAGACGTGAGAAACGATGTCTTTGCTCGTACACACACTTATATGCGAATGCGTCGATTTCTCTTTGCCTAAGCACTGAGCAAGCGTACGGTAAAAGTATGTACATACATATATTCATCCATAAATTTTATGTACACACTAATGTATCATACGGTAGTGAATCATGGCACATTGGCTATGCCAATGAAGAGTCGAGTGAGTGTGAGCGATACACCGTCTTCGAAACGATACGAAGCAACTTAACGAGTTGTGGGGATGGCGGACAATCTCTCAGTAGACTCAGATGGATCTCTGGTACCGAGTAAGTCTTTGACAACGCTCAAACCTGGGGCGAATCAGGTAAGTACCGGTAAAAAGACTGAAGTTGTTGGATATTCCACCGCAGGTGCTATCCGCAAGGCAGACCAAACAGAACGAAGACAGAAGGCGAAGAAAGCCGAAGCATTAGCTAAGGCAGGCACTCAAGCTCCGTCAACTTCGACACCTGTCATGGAAACGGGAAAGCGTGGCGGAGGATTCCCTTCTAACTTTGCACTCTTCCGGAAACGAAACGAGGTCTGTGCCAACGACTGCGAAGAGGAGAAAGGCAAAGAAGAGAACAGTCGAGAGACGGAATTTAGAAACGCCTGCATTCACGACCCAATCCAAGGCAGACAAACCTTTACCTGACAAGGCAAGGGCTAAGGGACCTCAAATGTCGAATGATACTCTTCCGTTAACGTCTAGCGAATCATTCGCTAGAATGCCAGCAAAGGCAATGACGGTAGAGATACGTTTCCACGACATTCGGTTCTACGCATTTCCCGTATGTAAGTATGAGGAATGTTTATCCTGCTACAACAACAGCAACAACGGTAGAGATACATACCGACAAACAAGACGGTCTACTGTTCAAAGGGCAGCAAGACTATCTTCACAGAAAGACTGGCACGAGCGAGTGTCTGGATTCCGGGTCCTTCCTGTAGTTCAGCAGAACGACTTGACACGACTCTCTGGAGAGTATTCTCTTGCTCCAGGCAGAAATCCGCTACCACTTTGAAGACCGGTTCCCACCTGGTACTGGGTATCGATCTTGGGTCTCTCAAGGTGCTGAAGTCGAAGTACGGGTGCCGTCTTCACCTACATCTGGGGCAAATCCATTTCCGTATTCAGGATAAGGTGGAGGACAAAGGGTAAATATACTCAGTCTCATGACTGAAGTAATACTAACACAGATAAATATGCAGCATAGCAAAGCGTCTACGGCTCTCCTGTGCCGTAGACATGCAAACCAGGAAACAAACCCACACATAATACTAATACAAGAACCATGGGTATGTCACAAGCGTATCTGCGGTCTAGGTGCTATGTCGTGGGGATAAATACTTCATTGTGAAGGGAATGTGAGACCGCGAGTATGTATTATCATGCCGACGTTGATCGAACACACGGTGTTAAAAGAGTTCACGCTATCATAGTTTCGGCCTACCTACCCAACGACTCTTTACAGCCACCTCCTTCGAGGGAGCTAATCTGGGGCTAATAGTGGGCTGTAATGCAAATTCACAGAACATTTTATGGGAAGCAGCAAATGCAACCTCAGAGGTCTCAAGTTACTGGATTTTATCCTCTCACCTGCTATGGTCATTCAAAACACTGGTAACAAGCCAACTGTTGTGACCAAAAGGAGACAAGAGGAAATAGATTTAACACTTACCAATAGGTCAGTTGAAATTCAAATCAACCGATAGCGAATTTTGGAAGAGGACTCTCTTCTTATCGAATTCCGACTGGGAAGTGATACAATATCAATACTTTCTGATTGGAATCCTCGAAATGTGGACTGGGACAGGTATGGTGAGCTTGTAACAGAGCGATTACCAAATCTGAAAAAACTCAAATCAATAGAAACGATTGAAGATGCTACTGAGATATTAGAAGCTACCATACTTTAATCAATTGCTTTGAGGCAAAGTAGACAGGGGAAAGCGGCTCCATGGTGGAACCCTGAACAGTCGAAGCTTCGTCTTCGGTCCAGAAAACTCCTTCATAAGGCTTTAAAGATCCACACAGAAAAGGAATGGGCTTATCATCGACTTACACAGAGAGAATATAAGAAAAAAGTACGGAAAGCCAAACTTGAATCCTATAGAAATTTCTGCAGTAACGTCAAAGAAATGACTGAAACAGCGAAACTTCGTAAGGTCCTTCATCTAGACAGCTCAGTAAGGCTGGATTCCATTCGAAGACCTGATGGTTCATACACCATTTCCAAATCGGAAACGTTTAATGCTGCACTCGGAACCCATTTTCCGGGTTGTGTAACTCTCTCTGAAGTAGAGAGTGGCATGAACAATAACGGTAGCAACGGTGGAACCTCTAGCTACAGCTAGTATATTGCTAGTCGGATAGTGACAAAAGAATCGATAAGGTTTTCCTCTTCTTCCTTTGAGAACTTTAAGTTCCCTGGACCTGACGGAATATATCCTGAAAAGGATCTTCAAGCCTGTCTTGCACTTGGGTATATACCTACCATCCCAATGGCTACGCGTAAGAGTATTATTTATTCCGAAATCAGGAAAAGATGACTATTTCCTAGCAAAAAGTTTTAGACTAATCAGTTTGAGATCGTCCGTATTGAAAAGTCTATAGCGAGTGGAAATCGCCATGCTTACCAGAGTGGAAAATCATGTGAATCAGCCTTACACGATCTTTGAAGCTGACGAATTCACAATGGGTGTGTTCGTGGACATTGAGGAGGCTTTTGATAATACCACTTTTGCAGACTCTCTACTAGCGGAGATGCAGGAACTCGATTTTCATGTCCAAGCATATGCGAACGATGTCTGTGCGCTAACATCGGATATATCCCTAAGGAGGCTTTGCACGAAAGTGCAGAGGATTCTTGATAAAATCGATGACTGGTGCATGACACAAGGTCTTTCCGTCAATCCGAACCAAACCACCATAGTCTTGTTCATGAGTAAACGGAAATTGTATGGACTCAGTATTCAACACTGAAAGGTGTGGCACTTGGTCTTTCCGATGAAGCTAAATATCTAAGAGTAATCTTGTATCCACTGCTTTTGGCACGTAAAGACGACCTGAGACCCACAGTTTCATTTGGAAGAAAATTTGATGTTATATTTCCATTGCGTGAGCAATGGAGCAATCCGGAATGTATGCAGGGAGGTTTGGCAGATATTTTCTTTACCGATGGGTCCAAGAATGAAACGATAGTAAAAAGTATCACTATGATATTGGGGAAATGGCAACTGTTTTCCAAACGGAAGTTTTTGCTATCCTGAAAGTAGCCGAATGGATAATTGAGAGGAGATAGAGCGAGATACAGATTGGAGTTTTCAGTGACAGTCAGGCTACTCTGAAGGACCTGGAGAACACGAAGCAAACCTCAAAGATTGCTCAAGAATGTAAGAATGAGCTTAATTCTGTCGCAAGAAAAAAGAGGCTTTTACTTATATGGGTTCCAGGACACTCCGGTGTTCAAGGAAACGAAATTGCCGATGAATTGGCCAACCGTGGATCAGCAGAGACAATAATCGGAATCAGTTCCGCAGAAATCATGATTATGTAATCTATGTATGTATGTAATCTACATAAAGAGCAATGGTAAGGTCTAGAACGCTGCAGAACTGCAAGTGTTTTGTGACAAGTCCGAACGGAAAACTGTTAAACTTTCTACTAAAACTTGGAAGGAAAGACGTTCGGTTGATGGTCAGTATCATTACAAGACACAACCCATGGGGTCAGCATATGACCTCCATTGGAATCATTGAGAACCCAATGTGCCTGTCGTGCTTGGAGGAGGCGGATAGCACTGAGCACTTTCTCTGCTTTTGCTAGAGCACGGCTACGAGCTTTGGGTTCCGATGTCGTGAGAATGAGTAATATTCGTTCGCTAAAACCGGAGGATATTTACAGATTTGCCAAAAGAATCTAGAAAATTCTCACAGGACTAACTATCTCTATCTCTGTCTCTATTCTTTCCTATCTCTTTCTCTGATATTTTTCTCCTTGCCTGCTTGACTATCTACCCTCTTTCCACAGCTTAAATACAATAGACTTTTTAGTCTGAGTGTTTTAGGCGCTACCAAATCTCCTGGTTCTGCTTGGATCGACCTTTTCAAATTTCAATTTCATGATATTTGATGCTATGGAAAAATTTTGGTATGTCTATTTTTGAATTTTGTTAAATTTTCATATATTGTAAAATATTTTATTTAAATATTTATGTCGCATGAAAGTAGATAATTGTATAACTTCCATACATTACCATTAAACGTTCTAGGCTTCAACTAGAAGTTAGAGAATGTTATTGATAATAATGACTTATATATTATACATGTATACGCATATTTGAATTTATCTAGAAAGGTTAATAAAATATATGCCCTATATTTATTATTTACTTAATGAAATTTACCGTCCCCAGTCGATATTCCAAATATTGTACTTATGTATATTACAAAAATAAAATACCTTCATGGGCGCATAGGAAACAGCATTCTAAAATGTTGTTTAATACAACAAAAACTATTTCATATATATATATATATATATTTGAATTTTTTCCTAATCATCCAATTATATATGTAACTTAAGCCCTGACCGATAGGGGCTTCCAAAAAATTAAAGTTGCGGTGAACCAACTGTTCACCGATAACATAAAAACCGCGATTTCAATTGTTCACATATAATTTTTATTCCGCACTAGTTGCGGTTCTGATTCCAACTAAACTTTACAAAATATAATTCTTACCAACTAACTTCTTAATCTAAGCTAATTCGCCAACGTTGCAGTTCCCACCACTTGCTGGTATTTCGCAATCGTTGGGTTGCGCGTGTTGGCCAATATGCTGGCCTTGCAATTCCCAAGCATTGGATATTGCAATTGATCGCTTGCGCGTGTGTCGCGTCAGCGAAAGTTCTTGTGTGAACTTTAATTGGAGCAATGAACTCACGTGTAGTGCAATGTGATCACAGGGTGCGACGTTGGGAAGTATAGTGGCAACATAACTCCTCCCCCTTTAAAGATCTTCGTCTCGCAGATCAAAAGACGAAAATTGCGAGGGGTTAAAATGTTGTAGAGAGTAATTACAGTTTCCTGGCGACATGTTGATACTGACTGGTGTGGCTGGTAGGCTATTGTCCAGGCGATGGATTTCAGGAGCAGACTTTCCTCTAATGATTTTGCTGTTGTTAGTGTTATCTGACCAATGAGTCGGGATTTCAACTGGCGGAAGGTCTAGCTTTATCATATCGAGAGGATTTCTGAAGCGAGAGAGAAATTTACCTTTTCATTAACGTACCCAAGATACCTTATGTTTTCCATGGCCGGGTCGTGGACGTATTCTAGGTTGACCTTCATTGTATGGCTCTTCACCTTTGATAGTACTGCTGGAAGGGCCTGTGCGGTAATAGTTTCATAACTAGAAAATACTTGGTCACCAATGGTGACTGTTTCGTTATTTAATTGGATTACGTAGGTGCCATTTACCGTAATAGAGGCACTGCTATTTTTGATTACTCCTTGGAAGTTTGATATAAACACGGTGTTCTCGTTTATCAGCTCTATTTGTGACCCATCCTGTCTGATGAATTCGCAGTTGGCTTCTCCACCTTTTAGGAGTCGCGGTAGGCAACTGCTTTCTTCCAGTTTAATCAAGGATTCTGATTTACATACCGTGGACGAGCTGATCACCAGGCAATTCTTTGTTAGACCGTACGTCTCTTCCTGGTTGACAAGCATCCTGTCAAAAGGGAGATTTAGTTGCTTACCTCCATAGATTCCAGCGCGAGTAACCAGGAGATTATATTTTTTAGTTGTTACTTTTGGCATTGAAAGGACGTAGAGGAGAAGTGTCCCGTTAGTCAGTACCGACGGTTGGCCATATTCGATTGCCTCTATTATATTCTGATATGGGAGCGTTTCTATTTCTGATAGAACTTGGTTAATTTCGTCCATATCCAGTAGGTTGGTGTTGACAATTCCATTCTTTGCTAACTGACATCCCCGCACCATTTCGTTTACATCCTCGCGAAGAAGAAAAATGTTGTGAAGTGCGTTTTGTCTGAATTCCATGATTTCTGTTTCCTTTACCACGTTATTCGTGCGATCCACGACCTCGTCGATTTTTTCCAATACCTCCTGTGTAGCCGTGAATAGTTTCTTATTAACCCTGTACTGATGGTTGCTATTCTGAATTATCTGATTTTGACTGTGCAGGATATTGCTCCAATCCGTTGCGTCAGGTGATCCTGCTATCTATTTCCACGCTGAGCCTAGCCAGTCGATAGATCGAGTATTTCTTGCTCTACCTGTGTTGCCCATTAGTTCATGAAGTCGTTCTAGCGTTTGGTTGATGTAGTGCTGTGTTAATATCTGGTCCTCAATTCGGTTTGTTAAGTTTTCCATTTGCCTCAAGGTTGTAGCATATTGTTGTAGATTGATGACTTGTACCAGTTTGAATGACCCGCCAATGATCCACCCGTTTCCATTTTGGATTGTTACGATCGGAGCCTTGTAATTGAAAATGTTCAGACCGCTGATGGCATTTGCCAGCAGTGGGAATCTGCAACGCAAGATGTTAATTCTATTTTAATGTAGTTAGTAAGTTAGTAGTTGTTAGGTTCTAAGAAGGTATTTCGTAAAAAGCGAAAAATGTTGTTGATAGTAGGAAGGTATTATTAGTAAGCGGAATTCTCAGGATTAGATTGAATATCATTAAACTAGTGTTACTATCCTGGTTTAGGATTTTAGCTTTTCCTGTGATATTATTTTGTTAGTGTGTTAGTGGTTTAAAGTTTACAAGTGGTTTACAAGTTATGTTCTTTTTGTATATTTTTTTCTTTTGGATAAAACGATTTTTTTATTATGATTAGTAGGGAAGATTAAAAGGAAAAATTTGTTTAAATTTACTTTATATTGTTATTACAAAAATATTCATAAATAGAAATGAAAAGGAACAGAAAATTAGGAAAAAAACAAAATGGGAAATATGTTGGGTTTGTGTGTGTGTTTTTTTTTTTTTCTTTCTTCTCCAGCCGATTATGCGGGGGAGGCATTTAAAAAAAAAAATTTTTTTTTTTTTTTGTTTTTTTTTTTTCTTTCTTCTCCAGCCGATTATGCGGGGGAGGCATTTTAAATTTTGTTTTTTTTTTTCTTTCTTCTCCAGCCGATTATGCGGGGGAGGCATTTTAAATTTTGTTTTTTTTTCTTTCTTCTCCAGCCGATTATGCGGGGGAGGCATTTAAAAAAAAAATTTTTTTTTTTTTTTTTTTCTTTCTTCTCCAGCCGATTATGCGGGGGAGGCATTTTAAATTTTGTTTTTTTTTTCTTTCTTTTCCAGCCGATTATGCGGGGGAGGCATTTAAAAATTTTTTTTTTTTTTCTTCTCCAGCCGATTATGCGGGGGAGGCATTTTAAATTCTTGTATAGGACAGAGGGCCATACTGCTACGGAGAGATCGCCAGAATCCCGTTTGGAAGTAGTGTAGCCATTTGTCAAATTCGATGGCACTACGAGCCTACTAGGGCACGATTCATCCCACTAACAAGCCCGCTCTTGTAGTAATGACCATTTCCTTTTGTTCTGGACTAGAGGTGTTATCATTTCTCGAACCAGCTATGGAGAACCGCGTTATCCGGTTAAGGCACGATTTGTCCCACTTACAAGCCCGCTCTTGTTAGATTAACTACCCCTTAGTACCAAGTTTTCTTTCTTATTTTAGTTTATTTCAGTATAATTCTTTATTATCTTTTATTTTAATGTTTTTTTTTTGTTTGTTTTATTTTTTTTGTTTAAGTGGTAGGATATGTATTCCTGCGTTTCACATTTTTTATGTGAGTTTTATGTATTTTCTTGCCACTTAGCGTGGTGACTGATACTTTATTGTCCTTTGCAACAATTTCTTCTTTATACACGGGTTTTTGCTTTCCCTTAATCTGCTTGTCCTTCACGTATATGACATCGTTTTCGTCATAACGCTCCGGAAGAGATCTTTTCTTGTTTTGACGTTTGATCTGGTCTAGCTGCTTTTTTGTCAGCAAGGCTTTCAAATATTTATTAATAAGTTTTTCTACTTTTTTCTAACAGCTCCTGATAGTTAGAGGATTTTGCTCGATTAAAAAATATTTCACTTGGTTTTTGGTTTATAACCGAGTGAATTGAATTATTGTACCGATCCACTGCTATGTTAACTAATTCTTTTGTCCTTAACTTTGGGTTGTCTATCTTCAGGCATCTAATTATTTCAATTAAGGTAGAGTGGAGTCTTTCTACCTGACCATTCACTTCGCTTCTTTGGGATGGTGTGCGATACAATTTTATTCCTAAAGAGTCTAACAGGTTCTGGATAATTGGACTAATTAAACCGCGCTCGTTGTCGGTCACGAGAATATCAGGTGTTGTGAAATAGTGTAGGAGTTTTATTATTTTGTCCTTAAGGTGCAAAGTGGATTTGTTACGTAAATGGAAAAGTTTCGCAAATTTTGAGAATTTGTCGATAACACTGAGGAATTTCTCCCCTTGAATTTCGAAAATGTCCAAATGGATTATCTCACAAGGACGTGATGGGATTGGTGTTTTTTGCAGCTCTGGTGCATTCGGATGCCTATCGTATTTACTGACCTTACAAGTTTCGCAGGACGAGAAATATCCTTTGATTATACTGATCATTCTGGGAAAGTAGTATTTCTCCAGGAGTTGTTTCTTATTCTCTGTGGCATTGCGGTGAGCCCTTTTATGTTCTGCCCATATTATATCGCAAATCCTATCCGGATCGCTCAAATCTTCTACCATAGTCTGAGCTACTCGGATCTTATATTGCATAAAATTTTCTAAATATACCTTCTGGAGTAGTCCTAATTGAGCTTCTGGAATCTTAATACCATTGATTACGTTTGGTCTTAGTTTTTTCTTGAGGACGTCGATAAGCTCTGCTTCGCTAATTCCCTCTGACCCTAGGTAATGTCGCGAATAGCCGGGATGGGGTTCCTCGAATATTTTTTGAAAGGCTTCTCAAATTATTTTTAAAGGCTTATTAAATATTTTTTGAAAGGCTTTTCAAATTATTTTGAAAGGCTTGACAAATATTTTTGCCAGGCTTATTGAATATTTTTGAAGGCTCGCCAAAGATTTTTCTGAGCCGAGCAGAAATGTCTCAAATTTTTAAATTGCATAATTTTCAGAGCGCGAAAAACTAAATTTTATCATAAAAAAAATTCAAATGGCTTAACATTGAAATTACGCGCAAGAATTCCACAATTTTGCAAAACACGATTCAAAAATTTTGCACAGAAAATTTTGCAAAAAAAAAAAAATTATAATGATTTGAAAAAAGATTTATAAATTTTCTAGCATTAATTAAGAAAAATAGCTATTTCCAAAAACAGCAACGCAAATACTTGAAATTTGATTTTGAATTAAATTTTATAGTACTTTTTTGTAATTTTTCAAAATTCTATGGGATGAAAATAATCATATAATATGTCAAAATACTCGTAAACTCATGCCCTTTCAATTGCAAAGTGGCAAATTTGAAAATTCAAAATGGCGTCATTACTGTGTCACCTCAAAGACAATAAATTCCAAAATTTGCAAATATATCTATCAATTATTTTTAAAAATAGGTTCAAAAATGATGACTCATGATATATTTGAATGTTTTTGGGGTCGCTGATTACGAATCTGAAATCAGATTTTCAAAATTCAAAACGGCGGATCCAATATGGCGGACATTTTTCGAAAATTTTTTTGGATTCGCTTGAAACTCATCACTTGGAGGTTTTCGGGGTCGCTGATGACGAATCCGATGTCAGATTTTCAAAATTCAAAATGGCGGATCCAATATGACAGACATTTTTCGAAAATTTTTTTGGATTCGCTTGAAACTCATCACTTGGGGGGTTTCGGGGTCGCTGATGACGAATCCGATGTCAGTTTTTCAAAATTCAAAATGGCGGATCCAATATGGCGGGTATTTTCGAAATTTTTTTTAATTTGCTTAAAATTTGTTACTCGGGGGTTTTCGAGGTCGCTAATGACGAATCCGATATCAGTTTTTCAAATTCAAAATGGCGGATCCAATATGTCAAATCAATGTTGTTTTATAGCCCTAAAAAGGGCTGATTGATGATTTATTTTTTGGTGTTTTAGCTACTTTATTAGCCCTGAAAGGAGCTGATTAAAGGTTTATTTTTTGGTGTTTTAATTAATTTATTAGCTCTGAAAAGGGCTGATTGATAGTAACTCTCTTTAAATGGTTTTATATTTCAAAACGGCTGATTAATATTGGACAATGGCGAGCGGTTCATGGTCATTCGAGTACCTATAAACGTTGAGTTTATTATGTGGTGTAACTATAAAACAATGTGCTGATTGGATTTTTGTTACAGAAGGTGCCGCGGAAAATCTCTTGTTTAGCGAACGTTTCATTTTTTCATGTTGCTGTTTTGAATAAATAAAAAATTGAATCGATTTAATGTGCTCTTTTGCCCAATCAAAAAGAGCTTTGGCATTCAAAATGGCGTCTTGAGGTTTACGTTGTAAACTGGCACTGCTTCTCTTTTTAAAACTGCTCCAACGCCATCGCATGCTCCTTTCCCATGAGCAGTTGCATGGAAATGCCACTCAGCCTTTACATTAAAATCTTTTTCGTGGTTTATTAAATTTATTATTTGGTACCGATTTTTGTAGTGCTGTTTAGCCCCGTCAGTAAAATAGTATATTTTTTTGACATTTGGGCATACTTTCTTTATTTCCGGTATTACTGTCTGCTGTAATATGTAAACTGCTGCAGTATCATGCGTTGTACAGTCTGACAGTAATACAATATTGCGGTGCTTCATTTCATTCCCTTCCTTGTAATAGAAAACTGCAGGATGTACTGTGCATTGATCATTATTATAATGAAATCCTTGCACAGCATCCTGCGCAACATAAGCATAGTTTTCAGAAAAATCACACTGCAATATTACTTCGCCGTCTTGAAGATTATTTTTTTTTCCTGAAAGTACTCAGACTGCCTCTTAGCAATAAAATGATGCGGTAAAAGTTTCTTAAACTGAGTGGACATTTCTCCTATAAAATCTTCTGAGGAAAAGAACATTTTCTTCACCTATCAGTCGATTGCCAAGATCTACAAATAATTTCACTAATTTCATTAGCTTCTAAAGCTAAAAAATGACATATAAATCGAAACACTTTATTTAAAAAGGTTTCAATTCCAGGACATGAGGTGCATTCTAAAAGAAAACAAGAGGGCTGAGGAATTTTACATAAAACAAAATTAAAACAATCCTTATAATTTTTAATTAAAAGCTCTGAATCAGGTGCCAGTTTTTCAAAATTCAACTCATCAATCATTAATTTAAAATTTTGATGAATTAAGCAGACGCACAAACACAATTTTTTGGCCTCAAAGCAGCAAACTTTGACATGCCAATCGGCAAATCAGGATATTTTTCCTTAAATTCTGCATGCATTACTTTAATATCGGTAAGCAAGAGTCTTTTTTGTAATAATCGTTTTTCTCCATTGACTTTAGCGGATACAGTGTATTTTCTTCCCGGCATTAAACGGCTATTTTGATCACACTCATAAAACTCCTGAACTTTATTAATCGTTTCCTCAGGTAATGTTTTTCCTTGTTTTAATTCAGGTTTGGCAAAAATTCCGCCAACATTTTTCAAATGTTTAGCTTGTCTAGCTTGTCTCTCGGAAGTGCCAAACTCTGAAGCAATTTGTCTTACTGTCCAACAGTCAGGAGCTATGGTTAGGATAGATATGCGAAGTGGATCATTTTTCGGTAAAGAAGTAAATTTTTCTTTTAGGCCGTTTAATAATTGCTCTAATTGCTCTTTTCTTGAAACACATTTCTTCTTTATTTCAGGTTCTTCTGTTACAGAATCATCCTGATTAGTATCATAATCGTTGCTATTGCACAATTTACGACACTGATGGCAAACTCTTGCATTTTCTGCTACCAGAGGAAACTTTTTTAACAGTGTCTTGGACAGTTTTCTTAAATTAATCCCTTTATGGTTAGCAAGATTTAAAGGATTAATGCATCTATCTACATGAGTCATATAAATAGAAGCTTCCATTTTATTATCCGCCATGATGTAATTAGCCATCAGTTACAAAAATCAACGTTGCTACGCCAAATGAAATTGAAAAACAAATCTTGAAGACCAAACAAAAAATGACATATAAATCGAAATGAAATCGAATTTTTCAATGCTTTTATATTACAATAATAAATAAAGAAGCGAACACAAAGTTAAACACATTAATATTATAGGGAACAAGTTATAAATGACGAAACAAAGTTTAACACTTCAGTGTTCGTACAAAAACAAATGAAGTCGAAGCAACCTTCACACATTAAGGTCTTAGACGTAAACAAAGAAAAATGTGTAAAGAAAATCTATCACATCAATGTTAGTACAAAAACAAATGAATACGAAACAAGCTTCACACATATAGGTCTTAAACGCAAACAAATTAAATATGAAGAAAGAGAATCTAACAGTTGAATGTTATTTCAAAAACAAATGAAAACGAAGCATACTTAACACATTAAAGTCTCAAACGCAACAAATTGAATATTTCGAAAGAAATTCAACCCCTTCAATGTTACTACAAAAACAAATGCACACGAAACAAGCTTCACCCACTAAGGTTTTAGACGAAAACAAATGAAATATGACGAAAGAGAATCTAACAGTTGAATGTTAAGTACAAAAACAAATGAAGATGAACCATACTTAACATGTTGAAGTCTTAGACAAATGGAATATTTTGAAAGAGAATTAACTTCTTTGGCTAACAAGTTAAGATCTTAGACTCTATTAAATGATAAATAATAAAATAAAATCCAACACTTTAGTGTTAGTACAAAAACAAATAAAGGGGAAGAAATTCTAACATGATGAGATCGTTACGTAAACAACTGACTAGTGTTAAATGAATAGTCAACACTTATTGAATTTTTAGAATACTGAAGTCAGAATTGCGATCAGCTACCTAAGAACTTACAAACTTTCAAATAATTCAATACGTTTCTTAAAAATTATCTTTCACATTGAATCCACTATTTAAAATTTTTTAAATTCTAACATCATACTCGTGATCTGCGACCTCAAATACCTCCGAGTAACATAGTTCATGTAAATTCAATTATTCTTTTAAAATTTCAGTCGCCATATTGGATCCGCCATTTTGAATTTTGAAAAACTGACATCGGATTCGTCATCAGCGACCCCGAAAACCTCCAAGTGATGAGTTTCAAGCGAATCCAAAAAAATTTTCGAAAAATGTCCGCCATATTGGATCCGCCATTTTGAATTTTGAAAAACTGACATCGGATTCGTCATCAGCAACCCCAAAAACATTCAAATATATCATGAGTCATCATTTTTGAACCTATTTTTAAAAGTAATTGATAGATATATTTGCAAATTTTGGAATTTAGTGTCTTTGAGGTGACACAGTAATGACGCCATTTTGGATTTTCAAATTTGCCACTTTGCAATTGAAAGGGCGTGAGTTTACGAGTATTTTGACATATTATATGATTATTTTCATCCCATAGAATTTTGGACAGAGCTTTGGTCCGGTTGACGTGGAACGCCCCATATATACCCACTTTATGTCCTAGCATATATACATATATTACATATGTATATACCTACTTGCCTTCTAAACTTCCTACAAAATAATTGTATTCATATGTTACTACATCCATGCACTTCTTGCTTCCGTGTACTTTTGTCTTTCACCAGTCGATATTCCTAATATTGTACTTACAAAAACACAATACTTTGATAGACGCAAAAGCAACAGCAAGCGCAACGCATTCTAAAATGTTCTAGAACACAACAAAAACACATACCTCAAATGCGCATGTCGCCCGAAGCTAAAATCTAAACCTAGCGACTACAAAAACAAAATACATTCGCAGACGCAGTCGCAGCGGCCATGATTCTATCAGCGACGGGGCTGAACAATTTAGAACAAAAACAAAAAGTTCATTCATAAGTTCGAGCTCATATTTCAATTTCATTCATAAACCCAGCCGCCCATATGCCAATTTTCGCGACCATTCGAAAATAGTCAATATTGGAATATTTCGCGTGGAATTATTTGCCAATATTTGATAAATCTTGAATTTTTGTCATGTCGAGTGGCCGCGGCTCCATATGTACATATGTATGCACCCTTATATGTATGTAAATATGTCTTCTAACTGTTCGACAGTCGCAAGTTAATGTGACTTAGATTCCTTGAACAAATCCAGCGAATCACACATTTCTGTCCGCAAAGCCGCATATACATATGTATCCTATGATCAAAAAGTACCGGGAATGTTTAAATAAAACATAACAGAGTTAAATTGCAGGCAAATTTATATTATCTCCTTCAAAATATGACCCGTCTGAAGCAACACACATGTGCCAACGTTTATCCCAGTCCTCCAAACACCCCCGGCAGGCCGACATGGCCTTCAGCACCTTCGTCGTATTCTCTTTGATCTTTTTGATCGGTGCGATGGCGCGTTATCATCTCGCAAAATCCAAGAATTTTTTGCTCACATTTCCGGTCGTTTGCAACATACAGGATCTCTCAAAGCCTTCAAAACGGATAAATAATATTCGTTATTGACTGTCTGGCCCGATGGAAGGTACTCATGGTGGACAATGCCTTGGCAATTGAAGAAAACAATCAACATCACCTTCCCGGTTCTTTTTGCTCATAGGGTATATATATCCCATCTTTTCACTGACGGACAAGAAGGCGGTCGCAGTTGTGGTTTTTTATATGCACACATTTTGCGTTCGTTGAAGGCTTGTATATATGTATTTATATATATTTATATACATATGCGTGTATGCGCGTTTGGCTTTCTGGATGCATCCATGGATATTAGAACATTTTCTCATCAATATGTGTATGTAAGTGGTTCAGATTTGACTAAAGAGATTAAATATAGGAATGCATATTCATATGATTGCCTTTATGGCTGTTTTACATATAAATCAATTCAAAAGAAGTATGAATAATGTTATATAGAAAATACATTTCTAAATAACAGGTATTAGAAAAACCTGAATACACTATTTTAAATCAATTCTAATTAAACCAAATACAAAAAATTAAATAAAAATATCGAACAAAGAAAAATACCTAAGGGACTTGTACCTGAGTCAAATATGGGACGATGTACCGCATACACGACACGTCTTTCACGATTGCGCTAAACTACAATTACTAATGAAATTTTCTAAATCACTCATTTATTCGATTCGCAGTTTTATATGCACATATTCTGCGTTAGTTGAAATTTTGTATGCGTAATTATATGAATATGTATGTGTGTATGTGCGTTTGTCTTTCTGGACGGATATTAGAATGATATTTTCTCATCAATATAATTTGGATTTAATAAAAGAGATTAAAGACATATGTATGTACATATTTTTTGTTTGGATTGATTTATATAAAAATCAGGTCATATCCAGTATGAACTATTTTATATCGAAAAGATATTTCCATTTATGAAATACAAAAAAAAACCTTTTCAATTAAAATAAACTCAAAAATTTTACCAAACTTTCCTGGTTTGAATTGTAAAAAAAAAATGTGTAAGAAAAAAAATATGACTTCAGGACTTGAACCGGACTTGGCGACGGAGTTAAATTACATTTTTAATATAAAATAATTTAAGAAATAAATCGAATATGCAAGAGGATTCGACTAAATTATGGGAAACATTGACTATGACGAAAATGGTGCATACCACGAGTATTCCAGAACTTTCAACAAATGATAATTGGGAGCTGTGATATGAGAATTTAGAGCTGCATTTCATTGAAATTGAATGCACGAAAGAAAGCGGAAAAAAATTTTTACACTTTTGAAAAGGTATTAACAGCGAAGTATAATGTATCGTCCATAGCATGTGCAGCCCAGATTTACCGAGTAAAAAAAGCTACAAGCAGCGGTGCGAAAAAATTTCTATGTGGCCAAGAGAACGGAAAATGAAAATGTGGCAAAGTAGTATGCGCAAAGACTATTATTGAATTGCAAATTTGGTGAACAACTGGAGAATATATGTATGTAATTCTGCATAACTTTATTGTGGAATTACCGTAGACAATTTTTAAAAAGCTATATGAAGAGGATGAAGATTTGTCGCTCGCGAAGGCGTTTAAAAAGGAATTTAAATGGTGTCAAAGTACCCGGCGCAAGCTAAGCAAAGCGTACAGGTAGAAGTAAATTTTGTGAAATCACCAAGGGACAAGCGCGGCAGCAGAAAAAACCACTGTAGCAGCAGGAATAACTTCAGCTTAAACGATAGCGGCAGCAACAAATATAAGAAGAAACCATGTGCACATTGTGGTTGGAAAAACCATTCGTCAATCGCCTCAGCATTTGTCACACTTGCAGTAAACAAGGTCATTTAACAAACGTTTGTCGTAATAAAAATATCCAATTTATTAGTGTAAAAGATAAGTATAACGACATTTTTGATTCAGTGTTTAGCATTTTAACAGTGGAACAAAGAAAAGAGGTCGATCAATACGAGCTTTTAAGTGGAAGTGAATGGTATTGAACTGAAGGTTATGTGCGATGCGGGAGCACCACGTTCGTTGATGCCAACGGGAGTGTTCGATGCTCTTTACGAGCGCAAATTGCAGAAAAGGTGCTTATGCTCATACACCGGCTATGGAGGCGAACCTGTGGATGTCGTTGGTGAGTTTGATGTTACAATGAAATATAAAGAAAAAGAAGTTGTAGGCAAATTTGTTGTTACAAACACGAGCCGACCAACTTTGTTGGGAAGGGATTTTTTGCGAAAGTTAGGTTTTGAGCTATCAAACCGATAAGTAGTATAAAATACAATTAACTATTTAAGCTCATACAAAGAAACAGTCGAGAATGTAAATAATGAGTTTTCAGAAGTATTTCAGCCGTTTATAGGAAAATACAATTTACCCACTGTTAAATTACATTTACATAAAGGGTCATCCCCATTTTTTGCAAACTACGGCCAGTTCCTTTAGCGTGGCGCGAAAGCATCGAAAACCAATTACAGAATTTGTTCTAAGCGGTATTTTAATTCCAGTAGAAAATGTTGTTTGGCAAACACCTTTAGTTCCGGTCCTAAAACCTAATGGGCAAATACGAATGTATGGGGATTATAAAATGACGGCGAATCGCTTTTAGTTAGATTTTAAATATCCGCTCCCACGTATAGATACAACTTTTTCGTCAATGCAGGGGGGTAAACTTTTTGCAAAGCTGGATATGTCAAACGTATATAATAAGCTGCCGCTTGACGAAGAATCACAGAAACTGTGTACGTAGAGCACGCACAAGAGCGTATTTAAAATGACTCGCCTGCCATTTGGAACAAGGACGGCAGCAGCAATCTTCAAAAAAAAAAAAAAAACACGCGAAAATTTACGAAAAGGAATACCTAATGTTTTTTGTTATCCTGATGATATCACTATATCAGGAACGCCTTTGCGCAGCACGTGTTGATACCCAAGCGCGTATTATCGAAGCTGCAAGCGCCGGTTTGAGGCTTAATAGTGAAAAGTGCGATGTGTGACGTGATGTATGAGCTGGTGCATTATCGTGATACAAGAACCATGACTTGTTGTCCCACAATTCCTTCCTCTTAAGACGAATGTTCTCGCACAAACGCTTTAAAACGTCTAAATAATATTCAGCGTTAACCGATCGGCCTTGCGGAAGGAGCTCCGAGTGCACCACACCTTCGTAATCGAAAAAAAAAGCCATCATAACCTTAATTTTTAAGCGACTTTGGCGTGGTTTTTTGGGTTGATGTGCGGCCCTCTTTGGGAAAACACGTGCACGCGATAGAGTAGAGTCCCCATAGGTTGTCTGCAACATTTTTAAGGCGTCTGAAGCCGAAATTTTGTTGGAATAACCAAATTTCAAACAAATTCTTTGTTCAACTTGAATTTCCATCGTTAAATTCGAAGAACACACTCGAGCTTAACTTGTTTACAGTAGCACAGAAAACAAACTATGTGACATATCACGCTGAAATTTGCCATGTAAGCTTATAACATTCCTACCATACAAAAAAAAAATTTATTTTTGTCATATGTCATCCGCGGACCGTTTTATTGATAAAGTCTCGTTCATATTTGAGCAGAAGGTATATATAATTGGCGCGTACTCCCTTTTTGGGTGTTTGACCGAGTTTTTCCTCCTATTTATGGCGTGCGTCTTGATGTTGTTCTATAAATGGAGGGACCTACAGTTTTAAGCCGACTCCAAACGGCAGATTTTTTTTATGACGAGCTTTTTCATGGCAGAAATACACTCGGAGGTTTGACATTGCCTGCCGAGGGGCGACCGCTTTTTTCTTCATTTTGGTCTTTCATCAAGAAAATCATAAAATATTAGTTCATTTTTACCCAAAATGGAAAAAAGTGATTGTTTTTTATTTTTTGGCGATGAGGTTGGGTTAAAAATGCCTTCGCACCATATACCATAGTAACCGTCGCTACTACGTATGTGGTGATTCCCCTAAAAATATCCCTCCTCTTCTCTTGGATTTTTCCCTCCACCCCGGGACTGTTTCCGCATTGCTTCGAGGTAGAGAGCCTAAACACCTGAGGGCCTTACTCACCCTGCGATAATATCCTCCACGAAATTTGCAACGGCATTCCATTTCTTCAGGCGTAAATGCACCAATAGCTTGTTGCAGAGCTGTTCTTTCTATGTTCCGCCTCTCGTATTTAAAGAAGGTGTGCTCCGCATAATCATACTCAGTACCTCCATATATCCAGTTTGGTAGGCTCACTTTTCCCATTCGCCACAAATACTTGTGAAAGGACCCATGTCTGGAAAAAAACTGTGTTAGGTAATAGTTAACCTCACCGTGCTTTCTTTCTCCACACTTTTTCAGATCGGGTATTAGTCTCGCTGTCCATCTACCGTACCCTTCAGAGTTCCATCTTGCCAGCCAAAGAGCGTTTGAATTCTACTATCGGAGAAGCGTGGTACTAGGATTCCTGATATTTTTGCCTCCCATCTCCGTTTGCGCTCTTTTGCTAGAATATCTATAGGGATGGTTCCGCTGATAACTAACACCGCTGCTTCAGATACTGTTCTTTATGAAGAAGTCACGCTGAGAGCGTAGGTGCGTTGCGCAGATTGCAGAGTTTTTGCCGGCATTACACCCATAGGGAATCTGCCCATACGAGGTGTGTTCAAAAAGTATCGCGAATTTTTTGTTTTTTCAAAAATTATTTATTTATTCATTAATATCTACTTTGTCCCCTTCAAGGCAGTCCCCATGAGATATTATGCATTTGTGTCAACGTTTTCTCCAATCTTCGAGGCACTTAAAAAAATATTTTTTTTTATTTTGTTCAGCTCCTCCTTCGATGCCGTCTTTATCTCGTCAATCGTAGCGTAGCGTCGTCCTTTCATGGCCCTCTTCAGTTTCCGGAACAAGAAAAAGTCATAGGAGGGCAAATCTGGGGAATATGGTGGCTCATTAGTGTGTTGGTTTTGGCCAAAAAGTCGCGCACAAGCAACGATGTGTGAGCAGGCGCATTATCTTGGTGCAAGATCCATTTTTTGTTCTTCCACAATTCCGGGCGTTTTTGGCGGATTCTTCTTCTTCTTCTTAATTGGCGCGATAACCGCTTACGCGATTTTGGCCGAGTTTAACAAAGCGCGCCAGTCGTTTCTTTCTCGTGCTAACCGGCGCCAATTGGACACACCAAGTGAAGCCAAGTCCTTCTCCACCTGATCTTTCCAACGCAGAGGAGGCCTTCCTCTTCCTCTACTACCACCAGCTGGTACCGCATCGAATACTTTCAAAGCCGGAGCGTTTGTATCCATTCGGACGACATGACCCAGCCAACGTAGCCGCTGGATCTTTATTCGCTGCGCTATATCTATGTCGTCGTAAAGCTCATACAGCTCATCGTTCCATCGTCTGCGATATTCGCCGTTGCTAACGTGCAAAGGTCCAAAAATCTTACGCAGAATCTTTCTCTCGAACACTCCAAGCGTCGCTTCATCGGATGTTGACATCGTCCAAGCTTCTGCGCCATACGTCAGGACGGGCATGATGAGAGTTTTGTAGAGTGTTAGTTTTGTTCGACGAGAGAGGACTTTACTGCTCAATTGCCTACTTAGTCCAAAGTAGCACTTGTTGGCAAGAGAGATTCTACGTTGGATTTCAAGGCTGACATTGTTATCGGTGTTAATGCTGGTTCCTAAATAAACGAAGTCCTTTACAACCTCGAACTTATAACTGTCTACAGTGACGTGGGTGCCGATACGCGAGTGCGCCGACTGTTTGTTTGAAGACAGGAGGTACTTCGTTTTGTCCTCGTTCACCACCAAACCCATTCGCTTTGCCTCTTTATCCAGTTTGGAGAAGGCAGAACTAACAGCGCGGTTGTTAAGGCCGATGATATCGATATCATCGGCATACGCCAACAATTGTACGCTCTTATAAAATATTGTGCCTGAGCGATTAAGTTCTGCGGCTCGTACGATGCTCTCCAACATCAGGTTAAAGAAGTCACACGACAGTGAGTCACCCTGTCTGAAATCTCGTTTGGTATCAAACGGCTCGGAGAGGTCCTTCCCAATTCTGACGGCGCTACTGGTGTTGAGCAACGTCATCTTACATAGCCGTATTAGTTTTGCGGGGATACCAAATTCAGATTCGCGGCATACAGGTAACTCCTTTCCGTACTGTCGAATGCAGCTTTGAAGTCGACGAAAAGGTGGTGTGTGTCGATTCTCCTTTCATGGGTCTTTTCCAAGATTTGGCGTATTGAGAATATTTGGTCGATGGTAGACTTTCCAGGTCTGAAGCCACACTGATAAGGTCCAATCAGTTGGTTGACGGTGGGCTTCAGCCTTTCACACAATACGCTCGCTAGAACCTTATAGGCGATATTTAGAAGACTAATCCCGCGGTAATTGGCACAAATTGCAGGGTCGCCATTCTTATGGATTGGGCAGAGCACACTTAAATTCCAATCGGCAGGCATGCTTTCATCCGACCATATTTTGCATAGGAGCCGATGCATGCACCTTACCAGCTCCTCGCCGCCATGCTTGAATACCTCAGCCGGCAGTCCGTCGGCGCCCGCGGCTTTGTTGTTCTGTAGCCGTGATATTGCTATTCTCACCTCGTCATGGTCGGGTAACGGAACTACAATTCCGTCGTCATCGATTGGGGTATCGGGATCTTGAATTCTCTACGACATGCGCAGCTGTCACTGTTTAACAGGTTCGAGAAGTGTTCCCTCCATAATTTAAGATTGCTCTGTACGTCAGTCACCAGATCGCCGTCTTTGTTCTTACAGGAAAACGCCCCGGTCTTAAAACCTTCTGTAAGCCGCCGAACTTTCTGGTAGAATTTTCAGGCGTTGTTCCTGTTGGCCAGCATCTCAAGCTCCTCGCACTCACGTATTTCGGCCTCTCGTTTCTTCTGTCGGATAATACGTCTCTCTTCCTTTTTCAGCTCTCTGTAGCGATCCCACATGGCTCGCGTTGCGCCCGATCGCAGCGTAGCTCTATAGGCGGCATCCTTTCTTTCTGCGGCAGCATGACATTCCTCGTCGTACCAATTGTTTTTTCGGGCTCGCCGGAATCCGATTTCTTCTTCGGCGGCGGTACGTAGGGAACGAGAAATGTTGCTCCATTGCTCGTGCATGCCGGTTTGTTGGGAAGTGCTCTCTGAGAGCAGGAGTGAGAGTCGAGTGGCGAATCTTCTGGCTGTCTGTTGTGATTGCAGCTTTTCGATGTCGAACATTCTTTGCGTAGGTAGATGCACGTTTTTTGCTGCACAGAGGCGTGTGCGCAGCTTGGCTGCAACAAGGTAATGATCCGAGTCGATGTTGGGTCCTCGGATCGTGCGTACATCTAATACACTAGAAGCGTGTCTTCCATCTATCACAACATGATCGATCTGGTTTCGCGTTTTTCGATCAGGGGACAGCCAGGTAGCTTGGTGGATTTTTTTATGCTGGAATCTGGTGCTGCAGACTACCATGTTTCGGGCCCCGGCGAAGTCGATCAGCCTCTGTCCGTTACCGGATGTTTCGTTGTGCAGGCTGAATTTTCCGACTGTGGGACCAAAAACTCCCTCCTTGCCCACCCTGGCGTTGAAGTCGCCAATCACGATTTTTATGTCGTGACGGGGGCAGTGCTCATACGAACGCTCCAAGCGCTCATAGAAGGAATCTTTGGTCGCATCGTCCTTCTCTTCCGTCGGGGCGTGGGCGCAAATTAGCGATATTTTAAAAAAACGTGCTTTGATGCGGATTATTGAGAGACGCTCGTCCACCGGAGTGAACGACAGTACTTGGCGACGAAGTCTCTCTCCCACAACAAATCCGACACCGAATTTGCGCTCCTTTACATGGCAGCTGTAGTAGACGTCGCAAAGTCCTATGGTTTTCTTGCCTTGCCCCGTCCATCGCATCTCTTGGATGGCAGTGATGTCAGCCTTTGCTCTGACGAGGACATGAACCAGCCGGGCAGAGGCACCTTCCCCATTAAGGGACCGGACATTCCAGGTGCATGCCCTCAAATCGTATTCCTTATTTCGTTTGCAGGGGTCGTCATCAGTGTTGGAAGTTCTCATCCGAGGCTTTGTTGCTGTTTTCATTGGGGGGGATATTTAAGTGGCGGGTCCCAAACCCAGCGCACAACCAGCTATGCTGGGATGCTTCGCCTTCTCACGTTAGCTCACTCCCGAACGGGTGTTCGAAAGCTAACCAGAGGATACGTGGGCTAATCCCGGACGTTGTGAGCTGCTTGAACCATATGTAGAAGAATCGTCCTGGCCACTCCCAAGTGAAGGCGATCAGTAACTTTCCCCACTTGCGTGGACTTCTACACATGGAACCATCCTCTTTTTGGCGGATTGCTTCGCGCAAATTGCGCATAACTTGCAGGTAATATTCCTTATTGACCGTTTTACCCTGTGGTACGAACTCATGATGCACAAAGCCCCTGCAATCGAAGAAAACGGTAAGCAAAACTTTTACATTCAACCTAACTTGGCGCGTTTTTTTCGGTCTTGGTTCGTGCGGCAGCTTCTATTGAGATGATTGAGCTTTGGTTTTCACGCCATTACCATAAACACACGATCGTCGCCAGTTATGATCCTCTGGATCAAATTGGGGTCATCGCGGGCAGAGTCCAACATCTCATTAGCAATATTCATACGATGCTGCTTTTGGTCGAAATTGAGCAGTTTTGAGCCAATCGGTATGTCTAGGTCCTCAGCAACTTCTCTAAGGGTGATTCGACGATTGGCCAATACCATTTTCTTGACTTCATAAATTTTTTCGTCTGTTGTTGAAGTGCTCGGGCATCCGACACACTTTTCGTCGTTCACATCTTCTCGGCCTTCTGAGAGCATTTTGTAAACGTTGCTTTGGTCCAAAGTAGTTTCTCGGTATGATACAGTCAATGTATCCGCGCACTTAATTTCGTTTTTCACACAAAATTTGATACAGGTTCTTTGATCCATCTTTTTGAATACGTAAATATCAAAGACGAACCGAAACACGTGGAAACAAAGCAGCTCTCAACAATTAACTGCACATTCAAAATGGCCGAACTCGTTGACATGAGTGAGAGACATAAGTACCAACATATCGCCACTAAAAAATCGAAATTCGATATTGGTGATACTTTTTGAACACATCGCATCCACATAAAAGAATCGAGTTCGTCGTGTCCATTAAAAGAGTTCGCTTGTTTTGCGTTCGACCTCCAAAATTTGCCATGAGCTTACTTAACATGCCGCTTACTTTGGCAGCTCTTGTGGCAGCATGGTTTATTGCGCCCAGAAGTTAGCCTCTAATGTCACTCCTAGGTACTTGACCACTCTTTTTGTCGATAAAGTGGCATCAAGTACTTGTGTGTCTACTTCTAATGGGATACGTCTGTTGGTTAGAAGGATTAGCTCTGTTTTCTCTGTGGCCAGCCCTAATCCATGGTCTTCCAGCCATGTCTGAACTCGGATCGTCACCTGATTTACCTTCCTTTTAACTTCGCCAGTATTTCGAGCGATTATTACAACTACAATGTCATCTGCGTATCACACTAAATGCACATCTTTAGGTATCTGTAATAGAATGATTTCATCTTAGCTTATTTTCTCCAAAGTTCAGGTCCGAGTACTAATCCTTCGGACGCACCTGCTGGTATGTGTTTAGTCTTGCATTCTTCTCGCGTTTCGTATAAGAGCACGCGATTGCTTAGAAAGGAACGAATAATCATCAACAGATTCAACAGATCTTGAATTTTACATTTAAGGCTTCAATTACGTCGTCCCAACCTAAACTGTTGAACGCATTTCTAATATCCAGTGTGGCTAGTAATACTAAGCGTTTGGAGTATCGATTACCTGTCTGAGCGTGTTCTACGCTAGCTATTACATCTTGGATGGCTCCTACGGTAGATCTGCCACTTCTAAAATCATGTTGCCTGTCAGAGAGGCCGCCACTGTTCCCTTCGGATTCGCTAAGCCTACGCTTATCAGTTTCTCAAATAGTTTTCCAGCGCTATCCAGCATACATAGCGGTAAATAAGCAGACGCTCATGTTGGGTCTCCCTTTTCCTTACTGATTAGTACAAGTTTTTGTTTTTTCCATATTTCTTGAAAAATTCCTTCTTTTAGGCATGCGTTGTACATGTTTATGCTAGCAGATCCTGGCGGTTTATTGCATTTCATTGCTTTTGCAGCATCTATTAATTCTTCTTCTGTGAAAAGTTGCAAGGAGCGTCGCTGGATAAAGCTTGTTTATGCTCTATTTGCGTGCACTCTTATTTCGATTTTCACGCACTCATTGTTCTTGCATTTCAACGCAAAATGTGATGTATTTATGGTCACTCATATTATAGTCTTCCAGGATTCTCCAGTCTTTAGTAAGGGTTATGTCAGGTGTGGTGTCTTCGCAGCCTGGCTTTTGGTACGCAGTCGTTCTTGTGTTGAGCACCACTAAACCTAGTCTGGCTCCCATGTCCAGCACTCGTCTACCTCTTGAGTTCGTTGAAGTCTCCCGCTATGATTAATCGTCACTCTAAACTGATAGTAAGACTAAGCACAAAAATGCCAGAAAATACTGAAGAAACCATAACGATATTTTTACAAAAAGAGTACCATATCTTGGTACATATCCTCAAATATAACAAAAAAGTCATTCTCTTAACAAAAAATTCATAAATTAAATTGTACATAACCATAATACATTTATTAAAAAAGCGCACATTTTAAAGACAATTTGTCATGCATACAAAGTTCTTTCGGTAATTCAATACTATACAGTTTGGTATATTATTTTCTTTAAATGGGCATTTTAGTGCGTTTTTATATCCAAAGCTAGGCAACACTGCAGTAGCGAGAGTGAGATTTGGCTGCTGGGAGGAGAAGAACATCAACAATAACCGCAATCGCGGACAATGTGACCAGATGTTAAAAAAATGTAAATCTAATAAAATTTAGTGAATTTGAACTAATTTTTAAAAAATGTATATTTTACAAAATAATAAACATTATTTAATTAGAACAGGCTAGAAACATGTCATGAAGAAAGAACTAAAATTCCGAGACTAAATAAAACAAAAGCTAAATCAAGTTACGAAAATGGTGATCTGGCCATACTGGTCACCAATTGTGCTAATATGACGTCACTCATTGTCAAGTTCCCTGAGAGCAAAGTAACGGTACCACGATAGGGGCCATCTCATTAAACTTCAGTTTAAGAGTAAGATAACATATTGTAAAAGCAAAGCAAAATCCAACAAGGTTAAGATACTTAAGAGATCGTCCATAATATAAAAGGAAGAAAAAACGAAACAAATAAATAAATTAAGAATTAAAACCAAATAACAGAACTTTTCAACATTAGTTAGCGCTAGACTAGGACAAAGGAGAAACCCAACAATAGAAGTTGATCAGGCTATTACTATGATAAACGGAAATAATATAGAAGAACTTAAAAAAGTAGTTAAAAGTGTTCGAGAATTTTCTGGTGAGCCAAGGGAATTCAGCTTTTGGAAAAAGAGCGTAGAGCGAATCATAGAAATTTACGAACCGATCCGCGCTACGCCAAAATATTTTGGAGTATTAATCGTAATACGATAATAAAATTATAGAGTAAGCAGACGCAGCATTAGAGGCATATAATACTTCATTAAATTGGAAGGCTATTTGCAAATGTCTTATCCTGCATTAAGCTGATAAACGAGACCTCGGCACTCTCGAATATCAGATGAATTCACTTCTACAAGGACGGCTAACTGTAGAAGAATTCTACCAAACTTTTTATTTCCATTTATCTCTCATTCTTAATAAGATATCCTGGCTCTCGATACTTTCATTCGTGGTTTGAATGGAGGTTTACTAAATTATTAGGAATGAGGGAACCGATCGATGTCCCTTAGGCCTTACACCTTTGCCTCAAACTGGAGATCCAATATTTCAGAAGAAATTATGAGCACGTAGTAACAAAAACTCTCCATAGTCCCAATGCAGCAACTCCGCCGATTCCCTCTAGAAATCATAACAACCGCATTAATCATTTTTATCCAGAACTGGCATATGTTACATAGCCAAGAAATCCTAATCCTATTCCAAATCTTGGTTTTGGAAATAATCATTATAATAACCCTAGTAATTTTAGAAACAATCCACCATCTCGGCCATTAGATCCAAAACCACCAAGAAAACCAGAGGCAATCGAAGTAGATCAAAGCGCTCAAACACGAAATCTAAATTCCATAAATCGACGGACGCAAAATAACACGTCTCTAAGAAAAAGGCCAGCATCAACGCAGTTTTATTCAGACAAAATACAGCGTAATTATAATATGGATAACCCAGACCACGAAGACGGTCACACACTCCACACTCTAGACTTCATAATCCGCATAAGCTGTTCAACTATGACCCAAATGCAAAGTTCAAAAACGGTTTGAGATAGAAAATTAATAAAAATAATTTTGCTTGATATTTTTCTGATTGGTTGTTTTGATTTTATTCAACGAGGCATAGCAACGGATGCCGGGTATTGTAATATTATGGTTATTAATAAAAAATTATTTTCTCTGAAATTATTGTTTGTAATTCTTTTATATACATATCCTAAATCCCTCAAAACTACTCCTACGCGAGCCGGGCCGGGGGTTAAAGCTAGTAAAATAATAATAAAACTCGATAAAAACAAATATTTTTTAATAATCGATTGAAAAAACAGCGTTTTCTATAAATAACGGCAAGTATGAATTTACTCGACTGCCTTCTGGGCTGAAAAGTGCTCCCCCAATTTTCCAAAGGGCCCTCGACGATATCCTCAGTGATCATATCGGTAAACGTTCTTATGTTTACATAGATAATACTAACGTCTTCAGAAAGGACCAACAAACGCATTTTAATGACATAAAAACATTTTGGAAACTCTAGAGAACGATAACTTAAAAATACAGTTAGATGAGAGCGAATTTTTAAAATCTGAGGTTGAGTTTCTCGGATTTATTATTTTCGAGAAGGGTCTGAGGACGAACCCCAGGAAAACTGACGCAATACTGAATTTCCCAATGCCCCATACCTTGAAAGACCTTCGTTCTTTCCTAGGACTTTCAGGGTATTATCGCCGCTTTATCAAAGGTTACGTGAAGCTGGCAAAACCCCTCCTTTTAAGGGCGGAAAATGGGCGTAAACCCAAGACCCCAAGACGAAAAAGCAATCGATGCATTTACAAAAATAAAATTATCTCTCACTGCAGAGGTAGTGATACTCATACATCCTGACTATTCAAAAAAGTTTCAATTAACAACATACGCATCTAACTACGCGATTGGTGTAGTAGTTTCTCAAAACGAAAAACCTATTCCCGTACACTAAGCCAGACAAAAGAATATTACGCCACAAAAGAAAAAGAAATGTTGGCGATTATCTGGACTTTAAATAATTTCCGAAACTACCTTTACGGATCGGCGAAAGTCAAAATCTTCACTGATAACCAACATAAGCCCCTAGTACAAGAAATACTAATAATAAAATGAAAAGATGGAAATCTATCCTACAAACCCATTTTCCCCACTTACCACAGGCATACCGTTACCGAAAATGACTATTCTCAAGAGAAATATAATTGAAATATTAAAACGATATTTAAGTCCGTCAGTTGTAAATGGCTTAAGTACTAAAGAGTACATTCCTGGCAAAATACAAAAATTTGCCCTCTAAACTTCAGAAACTATACAATTAGATTCATACGCAAAATACTAACCGACTTAACGGATGAAGCTGAGCAAGAGAATGAAATCTTAAAGGAACATAAACATGCCCATCGCAGTGTGCATGAAAACAAACAGCAGCTTTTACGATCATTTCATTTCCCCAGAATGCAATCGGAATTAGACTCAATAATAAAACAGTGTAAAATTTGTAAAACGCAGAAATATGAAAGACATCCTCCAAAGCCCATTATACCATACAAGCGACTCCAATCCCACAATATCCTGGATAGATCGTACATTTACACATTTACTACACAAACGACAGAGTAATGCTAACTGCAATAGATACGTTTTCCAAATACATTAATCAGGTCAAGAACCACACAAGATATTAAAGAACCTCTTAGATGACAATTGATGTGTTTCGGAATACCTGAAAAAATAGTTATCGACAACGAAAAATCACTAGGATCAGCTTCAATAATACATCCTTTAGAAGACCAGTTAAATATTGAAATATTTAAATGTCCACCTTATGTATATCAATACAGCAAGAGGATAAATTGAACGGTTTCACAGTACTTTATCAGAAATAATGCGTTGTCTGAAGGCAGAAAGGTTACATTCATCTTTTCCAGGCCTCCTCGATAGATACATTTGGAAGTACGTATATTCTATTCTCTCTACCACAAATCAAAAACCAGTAGAACTATCCTTTAGACGACGTTGTTACGTCTGACCCTCTTCAAGTCGAAGCCAAAAAGCAAAAGAATATCCTGAGACTCCAACATAAGCAGGATGTTGTCTTAACTATCACAATAAAAAAAGAAAGCCTTATAAGAATTATAATGCGGGAGATTTAATCTTTGTTAGAACAAATATAAGAATTGGAAATAAACTTGTATGCCGTTCTAAAGAGGAAATTGTAGCGGAAAATGAAAACAGCACAGTTACCACAAGCTCAGGAAGAATAATGCATAAAGGATTAATAATAAATTAGTTAACATAGTTAGATAATAAAGAAATTGATGATTACTTAGCTAACAAGCGTTAACTCCATTTGTAGGAAACAACATGACTAACCGTATGAGACATATAATTTTCCTATTAAAATTAATGACGATATGTCACTGCGAAACTCAAATATTAGACTATAGCAATTCCCAAATAATTGCAATCGATAAGGGGCTTGCACTACTACAGACCGGTACATTCAAACTCATACACACAATTAACGTTCACCAATATGAAGATGCTATCTTAGACTCAGAATCCACAGCCAAAAACTACGTGACACCTAAGGACACTAAATAAAATTTCGAAAATAACAAATACACTTTCAAGCACAGCTCAGCCAAGCGAAATAGCGAAAAAAGAGATCATAAGATATATCGAGTGCGAAATATAATATTAATCAGTAAGCCCTCAAACTTTGCTCATATTATTAGCTCTAGTTGTATTCTTACGGCGGCCGCCGTAGCCGCATGGATTGGTGCGTGACTACCATTCGGAGTTCAGAAAGAACGTAGGTTCGAATCTTGGTGAAAGACCAAAATGAAGAAAAAATTGTTTCTAATAGCGGTCGCCCCACGGACGGCAATGGCAAACCTTCAAGTGTATTTCTGCCATGAAAAAGCTCCTCATAAAAAATATGTGGCGTTCGGAGTCGGATTGAAACTGTAGGTTCCTCCCAAAAAGAGTGTACGCGCCAATTCTATATATAATAGGTCTATGAATAAGTTCGTGCGGTTTTTTTTTCGAAATTTGAATTTCGGATCATTCCCATGGCTTTTAAACGTTTGGAAATGGTTGATTGATCAACTCCCAAAGTTTTTGCAACCTCTTCTTGCGTTTGAGCCGGATCTTGATCGAGCAATTCCTCCAATTCGGTATCCATGAACTTTGGCGGCGCACCCTCGCGTTCTTCGTCTTCCAAGCCAAAATCACCACTTTTAAAGCGTGCAAACCACTTCTGGCACGTTCGCTCAGCTAGAGCATGCTCACCATAAACTTCCACCAAGATACGATGACTTTCGGCTGCTTTTTTCTTCATATTAAAATAATGAAGAAGAATTCCCCGCAAAAACACATTATTTGGCACGAAATTCGACATTTTCAAGTGTGGTAAAAATATTGTTGTTTACGCTTCAAATAAAAAACTTATACTGACGTTTGTGCCTTACGACAGTAGCTCTCCAATGAATGTTTGGAAATGTGGATCGATGGAATAATAATCAAGTTACGCCATCTGTTGTAAAACCGCACGAACTTATCCATAGACCTATTATATATATAAGTTAATGCAACATTTATTTACAATTATTAATATTTAGTTATTTCATATCAGTTGTCATATTTCAATATTTAGTCTGCATATTTAGCTAAGTTCGTTGTACTGATTTCATGACTGCTTACATTGCAGCTAAATGCTTATCAATCATTTATGCTTACATTGCAGCTAAATGCTTATATTATAAATCATGTATGCTTACTTTTGCTGAACTGTGCCAAATAATTAAAAATGCTGATCAATAAAGTATGTGCAAATAATTAAAATGCTGATCAATAAAGAATTATGTAAAAGACCAACATAAGTTTATTTATAAGAGATATTGTAATTTTAAGTCACAGTGTAAACAGATAACTCAATAAATAAAGAGCTAAGCTAAGATTGTAATAGCAAAAGCAAGGCGAATGGGAAATTGAAGTCGCTTAAAATCAAAAGGCAAATCTGTTGAAATCATTGGAATGCTCGGAATCAAAACATCTTCACCTTTAAATTTGCCTTTCAAAATTGTTGCTTCAATTACATTGTTCATTGTCCGTTTCACTGTTAATCTTGTCCCATTGCATAGTTTTGGCTGATTGATATTTCGCAACATAATGATCTCTGCGCCGACTTTCAATTGCAAACGATGTGGTGGCAAGCCAAGCAAATTAAGTGAATTCAAAAATTCAATTGGATAACTCACTACATCGTCGGGATTAGTGATTGAATTGATTTATAGATGACAACTTCACCTGGAATTTGAGTCAAAATACTGGCATTGATTTCATTGGCATCGACATTTTTGGCAGCTAATATAGCTCTCTCGTTTAGCCAATCGTGATTTCGATAGTTTTGTGTAATATTTGGGAATACATTTTGCACTAATTGTACTCTTGATTCTGTTACGGTACAAAAATTAGTTGGAAGTGTGATCATGCCTGTATTCTTATCAATTGGCTTTCGTCCATTTCCAATTTGCAACAATTGTTCGGAAAATTCAGCAGCTGTTGGATCATTCTGTAACTGCACACGAACATTAGTAGTTAATGTGAGTTTTTGAACATATCTCCACAGATTAGAAGATTTAAGGCACGCTCTCAATTCATCAGCTGCTGTTTATTTGGGAATAACAGGCAAAGTTTGTCGAAAATCACCGGCCAATAGAATTAGTGCACGACCAAATATGTTTGTGTTATTACGAAAATCTTTCCGTGTTCTATTTAAGGCTTCCAGTGATTTTTTATGAGCCATCGTACATTCATCCCATACAATAATTAAACATGTTTGTAAAACCTTTCCCATTCCAGAATTTTTAGAAATGTTGCAAGTTGGTTCTTCATTTACTTGCATATTTAATGGTAACTTTAATGCAGAATGTGCAGTGCGACCGCCGTCCAATAAAGTTGCCGCTATTCCAGATGATGCCAAAGCCAATGCAATATTATTCTGTGATCGAATGGTGGCCAAAATTAACGACAACAAAAACGTTTTTCCAGTCCCACCTGGTGCATCTAAGAAGAATATTCCTCCTCTTTCATTTGCAACATTGTCTATAATTGTGTCATATGCCTGCCTTTGTTCTGTGTTTAATTTTGGTAGGTTTGTTGTTACAAATGTGTTCAGATCATTTCGATCATATTCTTTTTCACGTCTTAATTCTGCATTGTATGCATCATGCATCGGACGATTTGGTGCGATCATACCTAACTCACTCAGAGTTTTATTTGCAATTATCAGGCAAAAGTCTTCGATTTTAATTAATGCCTCATTATATTATATAATTCATCTGTATAATTCAAATTTGGATTTGCAGTAATGCGACGTATGTACTTGATGTAGGATATCTTCTGTCATGTATTCTTGCTGGGAAACATGTAGCAATAATGATGGCAAATAGTGTTCTTATTTGGTGTGGAGAACTTGTTGCACATGCATCCATAAGAGTTGCATCCCACTGATTATCATTTTCAAGCAAATTCAATTCTTTGCATGCTTGCTGATAAGAACAACAAAGATGACCATTAACTCGTTTCAAACTTTCGAATGATCTTGGGCCGGGAATATCAACTAAGAGTAAACGTAAATGGAAGCATTTCACTTTACTTGGATGCACAGTGTAAAGTCGTCCGATTGCATCACCCAAATGAACACCTGGATATCCATCTACAGGTATTCCTCGTTGCCTTCGTACCCAGGACCTTGATGTTGCATTCCAAGTATAATATTTAGGAACATTTGAATAAAGCAATGTTCTTGCAAATGAATCTGTTTCACATAAGTTGAAAATGCAGTTAGTGTTGTTGCTGGTGGTCGTTCGGCCATTTGTTGAGCAGTATTTTCAGTGAAATAAACACTTTGTTCATTTTCTAAATGACAACACAAATGACTAACAAATGAATAACAGCTGGATGGCGATCATGAATCGGAAATGATAATATTCTCCAAACTGCTTCGTTGCTACTAGTGTATCTTCCCATTTGGTAATTAGTAATTTCATCATTTCGGTTTACAACTCCAAATACTGCCATGTCACTTCCTTTATTGATATATTTGCATATGTATTTGATGGATTTTACGGAGTTACAATATTCAACATTTATATTATATGTGCGTTAAATGTTTTCGATAATAATTTGGAATACGGAACTATCCAACGCTTGATTATTTATTTTCACAGTGACTGTTTTTCCATTATCTTCTGGTGATCTTCTACGGTACAATGGATATCCATCATTTCCAGTCATTGTTTCAGCAATTAATTGCCTTGGGTAGTTTTTTGAACATTTACCATCAACCATACATGGAGAATTTTGATTTAACGTACCACACGGTCCATGAATCATGTTTTTGGTTACATTAGTATGTAGTTCTGGATCTTCATTTATATCTGGAATTTCAGCACATATAATATGATCAATTTTATCTGTGGTTAGTTTTTGTTTTAACCAAATCAAAATATGCGCATGAGGCAAGCCTCTTTTTTGCCATTCCACAGAATACATGAAACATTGTACATCTCCGTAAACTTTATGTTTTACAATGAAATCCATTAGAGACTGTAGCTTTCGTCTAAACACTCTTGCAGTAATGTCATGCCTATCAGTAGCTGATTGCCCAGTATATAAATGATTCTTAATATCATCCCATTTCGGATTGCATGTGAAAGTTATGAATAAGTCGGGTCGACCATAATTTCTGACATAACACATTGCATCTTGGGCGTATTCATGCATATGCCTTGGACTGCCTGTATACGATGAAGGTAATATTACCATTTGACCAATGTTATTAACGTTGGTATCGTTGTTAATTGCATCTCGTAAATGTATGTATTCGTCACAGCGTAATTTTCTTTGGTTGAATCTAATGTAATTCAATCGTTCTGTTTCTATTTTCGCATACATGTCAACAATATACTGATGAAATAATTTACGACATTTTAAAATGTGATTCTCTTGATTTTCTCTTCTCATGATTCTGTATGCATAATAATTCATTGTGCTTACAGTTTTATTTGTTTCTTGACCATTTGCTGGATTTATTTGTTTTATATCAATCGAATAAACATCTTCACCACGACAGAACATAAGAGGATATTGTAATGCATCATATTTTCGATGCGTTTCATTAACACGTTGAAGTGTATCATTTCTTCTTTGCAAAACAATATCTCTTGGTTGAAATTCATCTCCAGATATAACATTTGCAACCTCGTTGCTTGAAGTTGGTTGATTGTATCTTCCACGATGTTCGCCGGCAGGCGTTTTATTTGCATCAATTTTAATTTTATGATTATCAGATGACAATCTTTTGATTGTTGTTTTAAAACTTTGCACCAAAACATTGTGTGTGTGTAATAAATCTTGTAACTCTCTCATAATGACTCTGTTTATATTTCTGGAAAATGCACACCGTGCTTCAAGTTCATCATCGTTGTCATTAATGAAATAAATTTGCAAAAATTTTGACTCTTGATCGGGTAGTGGTAGTAATGAACCTATTAAGAGATATGCTTGCCCTTGAATCTGAAAAAAGACATAATTTGTGTCCATAAAATCTAATGATTCATTAGATGTGTCAGCGAATGTAGTTGAACGTTGAAGTTTATGTATTACCTTGAACGTTGGCATGAAGTTATCGGTTATAATTTTTCCAGCACCAAAAGATGTCATTTGAAAACATGAATTATATGTGGAAATTTTTTCAAGAAAATGTTTGGAATCGGGTGATGTTCCCGATAATAATGTAGCTAATGGTTTGGGCGGATATTGTATGTCTGGTAAACGAACTTTTCCTGTAGCGCAACACATGCCTGGCGTTTCAGTTTTGAATTTCAATGCTTGACAAAATCCGCAAATTTTATCCATACTTCCAATGACAACGTATTTGTGAGATGAATAATCAAGTTGTGGATTATATTGAGATGCTGCACCATTCAAATTTACAGAATTGATATTTATTGGCCGATTTTGAGAACGTGACCTAGTACGATCTCTTTGTTGACTTAATCTATCAGCATGATTTTCCTCACTTTCATGTTGTCTGAGATTTTGCACATTTTATTGGGACGTGTATTACGTCCGATGTTAGCATGTCTTCTACCTCTTGGCATTTCTTTTACCGAATCAAAGTGGTCTTCTTTATGTCACTCTGAGCTCTTGATTGCTACTTTTCTTGTTTTTAAACTGGAATTCAAATTAACATACTGTTAGCGCCATCTTTTAACCCTAGGACTTATACCCAAATACAGGTGTGGCCAGTAGCTACTTTGGAGTGATGTAGCTCCTAAATCGCTAAAGATATTGACTTGAAATTTTTGATATAGGAAAACGAAGTAAATATACGTCGATTGGTGTCTTATTTGTCATGCTAGGTTTATGCATTGATGAGATATAAGCTTTCAAAGTTGACACCTACGACTTCTTATACCCGGGCACAGGTGTGGCCAGTAGCTTTTTTTCTCGTTTTTTCTCATTTTTTGAAAGAAAAACATTTTTATTTATTATTTTCTTTATAAAATATTATTTTATTGATTATTTCTTATAACTAAATATTCAAAAAAATTTAAATTATTCAATTGTCTTCATTATTTTCAATATTATTACATGTAAATGTATTTGAAGAATGCTGTATGCATATTGGGCACTGACATATTCTGCACATGTTACGCGCTCGTCTTCTGTGTTGGTCATGGGTGTAGCAGAGAAAACAGCTTCCAACCTGCTGTTTCTTTGGTTTTGCACCAGCAGCTGCAGACGTTAATGGCCTATTGTCAGCACTTCCTTGCAAGGCCGTACTTATGAAACTCGCGACTGCAATTTTTGTGTTGAAGTTCCGCATCACTTGCTGATTCACCGACCGCTCTTCAATTATGGACATAGATAGTTTCTTGGCGAGCTGGCGAAGAAATCTCTTACGCTTCGCATTGGTGCATCTGATGTTGGGATTATTCTCATAATATATGATGTACGCTGCCAATGCCGTCAAATCAATCGTATTGAAGAATAGGGACAACGGCCAACGCTTTGTCATCCTTTGGCAAGTATATTCTCCAAGCAATTGGTCCATCACGTCCACTCCTCCTTTTGTCTTGTTATAAAACTCGATCATTTCTGGTTTGCCGCTTTCGCCAATGTGATCATCGTAATGCATTGATGATAGTAATATACTGCCTTGTTTTTTTTCGGCACATAGGAGCATATGGATATGTTGGGCCTAAAACCGAATGTACTTGACCTCTCTGCACGATCTTTGTGTGCCAACATCTCCTTTGGTATGTAGGGCTTATTTTTCCGCAGAGTTCAAACTGCCGTCAAATTCATGGATGACAAGCTTTTCAGTAGATTTAGGGATGTAAAAAAATTGTCCATCGTTATATTTCGGCCGGTTCCATGAAAGCGGCTTACTAAATCCTTCACCATGCATTCACCCTGGTTAGTTTCCCGTCCCGTAGGTGCTTGGCCAGTATATATTTGTCCATACAGTGGATACGCAATACATCCCATCGAAACGAAATTTTTCTTGAAAATCTACGGAAAGTGTGAAAACAATCTCTTTTCTTAAATATCTTAAGTCAAAACTTCTAAAATATTAATTATTTTTGCCGATTTCTGTTGTGTGTATTTTTCACTGTTTCACTTGTTATCAATCATTTGCAAAATTAATATATATTTTGTAAATTTTTCGTGAAAATATCGTTGGAAAATGTGAAAACAATCTCTTCTCTCAAATATTTCTGACGCACTGCTTCACTTGAATACTTTACCAAATAAAACACTTTCTTGTTAGTTTTAAGACTTACTTTCACTATGCACTATTACTGATAACCTTTGGTAATCTTCTAAGAAAACGCCCTTGCTTAAGTACTTTTTTAGCGACGACCTGTTCAGGTTCGTTGAGCTAATGGTTTTGCTTCGGTTATCCCGAAGTGTGGGTGTAAAGAAGAAGTATTTAAGCAAAGTGTTAAGTTAGTCACAGCAGCATTGTGTTACGATTAATTATTGCAGGCGGTCAGCTATAGCTGTGCCTGCTAATTTGTATGTTTCTATTCTATGCGAATGCAGGCGTGCAGCCACTGCTGTATGAATATATGTATATGTATGTATGTTTGCATTCCATTGAAATGTATGTAATGGAACGAAAATTTAGGCATAAATACTGCTGCGTTAACTTGTACATATGTGAGTAAAATGTACGCTCCATGCACCCGTTTAGAATAACAACCACACGCGTAAAAAGAACGCTGCCTCGTGTATACTGTGTGTTGACGAAGAAGCAAAGGATATTTTAACCAAACATAGTTACAAACCTTCTCCACATGTGTCTCTTCAATGTGGCAAAGTTTGGTTAAAATCGGTTGAGACATTCTCCGTAAAGTTCATCACAACGCGAAAAACGGCTGAATTTTTATATATAAAGATATGACGCCACAAATAGAAGAAGGAGCTCGGCCAGACACCCAAACAAGGTGTACTCGCCAATTCTATATACCATATATATATAGGAATACAATTATTATTATTTATGAGGGGGTTTTTCATGGAGGAAAAACACTCGAAAGTTTGCCATTGCCGTCCGTGGGGCGACCGCTATTAGAAACTATTTTTTCTTTAGTTTGGTCTGTCGCCAAGATTCGAACTTACGTTCTCTCTGAACTCCGAATGGCAGTCACGCACCAATCCATTCGGCTACGGCGGCCGCCGTAGGTATACAACTAGAGCTAATAATATGAGCAAAGTCTGAGGGCTTATTATTATAACAATTGTATTCCCAATTTAATTAAAAACTTGTCTTCAATATGCACCACTACCAATAATCAACATTTACCGGCAATCGAATAAATAACAGCAAATATTCTTCTCCTAAATAGTCACAACGGAGAAGTAACAACAGATAACAGATCCATGCAAGGAACCTTCCTAACTCACCATAGCAACTCCACAATCACAGTACATAACCAACTATTTAGAAGCGAACAGTTATCAGCCGCTAAACCATTACCTGCAAAAGCACAAATTTCAAATGCGATCAACATCTTACAGATGCTAAAAGAACTACAAATTACCAGCCTCGAAAAGTTGAATAAAATTATATACAAATACTAGTCTAACCACCAATTTCACCATCTTTGTAGATATTATCAGCCTACTTTCGCATAGAACTTACACTCTCAGAGGAAAATATAAAGTAGGCATTTTCTGTACCTCAATCCAAAACAGCGAGGACACCGTTGAATCTAAAGGGAAGAGTTAACACAAGCGAATTGGACACACCAAGTGAAGCCAAGTCCGTCTCCACCTGATCTTTCCAACGCAGAGGAGGCCTTCCTCTTGCTCTAGTACCACCAGGTGGTACCGCATCGAATACTTTCAGAGCCGAAGCGTTTGTATTCATTCGGATGGCATAACCCAGCCAGCGTAGCCGTTGTATCTTTATTTGCTGCGCTATGTCTATGTCGATGTAAAGCTCATACAGGTCATCGTCTGCGATATTCGCCGTTGCCAACGTGCAAAGGTCCAAAAATTTTGCGCAAAATCTTTCTCTCAAACACTCCAAGCGTCGCTTCATCGGATGTTGTTATCGTCCAAGCTTCTGCGCCATAAGTTAGGACGGGCATGATTAGAGTCTTGTAGAGTGCTAGTTTTGTTCGTCGAGAGAGGACTTTACTACTCAATTGCCTACTTAGTCCAAAGTAGCATTTGTTGGCAAGAGAAATCCTAAGTTGGATTTCAAGGCTGACATTGTTATCGGTGTTAATGGTAGTTCGTAAATATACGAAGTCTTTTACAACCTCGAAGTCATAACTGTCAACAATGACGTAGGTGTCGATACACGAGTGCGCCGACTTTTTGTCTGGTGCCAGGAGGTACTTCGTTTTGCCCCTTTATCGAGTTTGGAGAAGGCAGAATTAACAGAGCAGTTGTTAAGGTCGATGTTGTCAATATCAACAATTGTACGCTCTTATAAAAAATTGTGCCCGAGCGATTAAGTTCTGCGGCTCGTATGATCCTTTCCAATATCATGTTAAAGAAGTCACACATCATCGAGTCTCCCTGTCTGAAACTTCGTTTGGTATCAAACGGATCGGAGAGTTCCTTCCCAATTCTGACGGTGCTACTGGTATTGAGCAACGTCATCTTGCATAACCGTATAAGTTTTGTGGGGATACCAAATTCAGACATCGCGGCATACAAGTAACTCCTATTCGTACTGTCGAATGCTGCTTTGAAATCGACGAAAAGATGGTGTGTGTCGATTCTTCTTTCATGGGTATTTTCTAAGATTTGACGTATTGTGAATATTGGGTCTATGGTAGACTTTCTAGGTCTAAAGTCACACTGATACGGTGCAATCAGTTGGTTGACTGTGGGCTTCAGCCTTTCACACAATACGCTCGCTAGGACCTTATAGACGATATTTAGAAGACTAATCCTGCGGTAGTTGGCACAGATTGCAGAATCCCCCTTCTTATGGATTGAACAGAGCACATTTAAGTCCAATCGGCAGGTATGCTTTCATCCGACCATATTTTGTGTAGAAGCTGATGCATTCACCTTACTCCCTGAATAGCTCAGCCCGCAGCCCTTTGGCGCCCGCGGCTTTGTTGTTTTTTAGCCGCGTTATCGCTATTCTCACCTCGTCATGGTCGGGTGGCGGGGTATCGCGATCTTTACATTTTCTCTGACATGCGCAGCTGTTACTGTTTAACAAGCTCGAGAAGTGTTCCCTCCATAATTTAAGTATGCTCTGGATGCCAGACACCAGTTCGCTGTCTTTGTTATTACAGGAAAACGCCCCGGTCTTAAAACCTTCTCTAAGCCGCCAAACTTTCTGGTAGAATTTTCGGGCATTGTTTCTATTGGCCAGCATTTCAAACTCCTCGCGCTCTTGTGTTTCGGCCTCTGGTTCCTTCTTTCTGATAATACGTCTCTCTTCCTCTCTTATCTGTCGGTAGCGATCCCACATGGCTCGCGTTGGGCCCGATCTTTTCTTTCTAGCGCAGCATGACATTCCTCGTAGCACTCATTGTTTTTTTGGGCCCACCGGAATCCGATTTCTTCTTCGGCGGCGGTACGTACAGAACGAGAAATGTTGCTGCATTGATCGTGCATACCGGTTTGTTGGGCAGTACTCTCTGAGCGCAGGAGTGTGAGGCTTTTTACATATTTTCATTGGGTGGGATTTTTAAGTGGCGGGTCCCAAACCCAGCGCAAATCCAGCTGGCCCGAAATGCTTCGCCTTCTCACGATAGCTCACTCCCGAACGGGTGTTCGGAAGCTACCCAGAGGATATTTGGGCTAGTCCCGGGAGTTGTGACCTGATTGAGCCATATGCAGAAGAATAGTCCTGGCCACTCCCAAGTGAATGGCGATCAGTAACTTTCCCCATTTGCGGGGACTTCTACATATGGAACCATACTCCAAGAGTTAACACCACAAACATTAAAATTGCAGTTCACAAGCGCAACATATCATACTTTCAGCTGACGCTGTGTCTGCTAATTTTGGATGTCATATTACCCAAATACCGTAACTGTGGGAAACAGGCAAGGCACATGTTAGGTGTATGTGACGTTGCAAGCGGTGCAAGCTAAGATTAAGAATTTTTGTGTACTTTAAGTCAGTAAATTTTGTTATAATAATGATAAGATGTGCTCATAGAGCACTATAAAATATATGTTTTAAAACTTTAAATTACAATAAAGTTAATTTATATATAGTATATATACATATGTATGTATATGTATACTTTATAAATGCGCGACAGAATGGCGTAGAGAATGGTTACACAGCCCCACAAAAAAAAAAAAATTTTAAGTCCCAGAAACTTGACCTCGGTTACTATATGTTTTTGGGATCGCTGAATCCGAATCCGGGGTCAGTTTCACCCCATCATGTCAATTTCAAGGTCGGTTCAAGGTGAAATCATCAAAATCTGTAAAAATGGACCCTAACCATACTATCTTGGGGTTTTTGGGGTCGCTGAATCCGAATCCGGGGTCAGTTTCACCCCATCAGGTCAATTTCAAGGTCAGTTCAAGCTCTAAAAAGTAAACAGAGTGAAAAAATTTGTTATAAGCTGAAACAATGTAAAAGATATCAAAAAAAAGAAAATAACAATATACACACAAATACAATCCCGTCCATTAAATCTATATCACAATTAGATACATTAAAATTTTTTAGAAGAATATGTATTTCACAATACTCATGAAAAATCTACTTTATTACTCTTTTTTATGATAACGAACTATTTTATTGTCAAAAGATCTACGTAGGGGATTTCGCTTCCGCTTTTTGGAGTTCGATGGCAGATCTCTTTTTAACGACCAGCAGTAATCTGCTAACATATTTATATTCCATGTTCCTTGGTACCTCCGCCCCATTTCTTTAATATCTTGGTGAAACCTTTCTCCCTGCTCTTCGCTGTAATCTCCCATGTTATTTGGAAAGTCATCTACGTGAGAATGTAAAAAGTGCAATTTGAGGTTCATTAAGCAGCCTTGATTTTTATAACTTTCCACTAAATTCAATACTATTTGTTTGTAGTCCGAGCTTTTTCGATTTCCTAAGAAATTTTCAATTACGTTTTTGAAGCACAACCATGCTTCTTTCTCTTTCTCGTCCATTTTGGTAACAAAAACCTTATCATTTATCATTCTACGAATCTGAGGTCCGTCAAAAATTCCTTCACGTACTTTAACATCACTTAATTTTGATTGATTAATTAAAATTGATTCCGGAGATACCTAAAACAACTACCATCTTTATTAAGTGATTTTACCCATTGTTTCTTAAGTCCTAATTTTATGTGCAGAGGTGGTATTAGAATTTTTGATGGATCAACAAGTGGTTGTTCTATTACATTCTTAGAACCCGGTTCGAGCTTTTGTCTCAAAGGCCAAATACTCTTGGAGTAATGATTTGTTCGATCCCTACTGTCCCATTCACATAAAAAGCAAGGGTATTTTGTAAATCCCGATTGTTGCCCTAGAAGTATTGTTAGAACCTTAAGATCCCCACAAATTTGCCATTGGTGTTCTTTGTATTTAATTCTATCTAATATTACTTCCATGTTGCAGTATTTCTCATCCAATATTACCGAATATCCTATGGGAACAGCTGCATAAACATTTGTATTGTGTAAAAGAACAGCTTTTAAACTTCTCTTTGACGAATCGATGAACAATCTCCACTCGTTAGCTTTATAACATCCTTGCTTGAAGCGATTCATCAATCCAACTATATCTTTGCAATACACCAGAGAGTATTCTGCATCATTAGCGAAATATTCACGAAATTCCTTATCCCTATCTCGATAGTAAAAAACTTTAATTTTATCAGCTACATTAGTGTTTCCTTTTAGCCATGATGCTATGTACTCTGCCCCGTCCTTTGGTAAACCCAAATCACGTATGAGATCATTCACATGTTCTTGTGCAATTGGACCTTTGCTATTCTCAGCATTATTTGGAGTGCACTCTTCGTCATCACTAGCACTAACAACGTCAGTGTCATCATCAATCGATTCGTCATTTTCTGTAAATCCTTCTTCATCAGGTACTCTTTCTATTTCTTCTACCACACTCTCATCTGCATCAGTTTCCAAATTTTGCTCAACATCCATATGTTCACATGCAAACGAATCCAATGATACTTCTTCTTCCTGAATTCGAGATAAGTAAACCGGTTTCGTGACACTTTTAACATTAGCGTACTTAATTTTTGACTTGACTCTACTATTTATCCCCAACAAATTTGTATTGCAAAAATAACTATCTCTTTTCTCAAAAGGTTCCTTCCATATCGTCGGCACTTTCATTTTTATTTCGGTTTTTTTACTTCCTAGCATTTTCCGGCATAATGCACATATGGTTTTTGGAACCCAATCGAATTCGTCGACTGTACTATCATTGATGTTGTTGTTTATGTTTTTCATTGAATTTTTTTCTATTTTTACTACAAATATAACAAAAACAATCACGCTTTTTTACTTTGCACTCTTGGTCACCAGACCTGAAGTGAAAGATTCTTGTAGCATTATACTCTTCCATAGCCAAGTTTCCCACTATCAAAGAGCTGCGGTCGCATGATGACGACGACTGCGGGCCCGCTTTCTCACCCTGACCAGCCGCCGATACTGGGTTTCCGAAGCCCTGCATCGTAACATTGTGCCTCATGTCTGCCATGACGGCGCGAACGCCTTCGCCCAGGGATTTGGCCGACGAAAGAAACGTCCATGTCGTTTCCACCGTCACCACGAGGAGGTACCCTGGGGAGGCAGACAAAACGGCAAAGGTATTTGTAGAAAGTATAAGGTCTCTAAAAATGCATGAAAAGACGATGAAACACCATATGTTAGATTGTATTTGTGTGTATATTGTTATTTTCTTTTTTTTTAATACCTTTTACATTGTTTCAGCTTATAACAAATTTTTTCACTCTGTTTACTTTTTAGAGCTTGAACTGACCTTGAAATTGACCTGATGCGGTGAAACTGACCCCGGATTCGTATTCAGCTACCCCAAAAACCCCAAGATAGTATGGTTAGGGTCCATTTTTACAGATTTTGATGATTTGACCTTGAAATTGACCTGATGGGGTAAAACTGACCCCGTATTCGGATTCAGAGACCCCAAAAACATATAGTAACCGAGGTCAAGTTTCTGGGACTTAAATTTTTTTTTGTGGGTCTGTGTTATTGTTGTAGATGCTGTGTGTCAAGTGCGTGGAGAAGCATACACTAATGATGTAAACAAAAACCGCCTTTACAAACAAGTTTCTTCGAAATGTCGTATTAGTGTTCGTTCTCTTATAGAAGGTAAATACTTAATTAAGATATATCTTCAGATATGTTACTATCTAATTAACCAAAACTGTACGAAATAAGTAATGTAGCTGTGAAGTTAGAAATTTACTTTGAAACCTGATTGCTGTTTTTTTTTGCTGTAGTGTATCTATGCTTACATATACATTTTGCGATGCGCCCGGCGCAGAACTTGCTTGGCTGCGTCGTACAGTGTCTTCTTCGCGGGCACATATAAAATATTTTATTGTTCGAAATAAAGACTTATTTGGATTGTTGAAATGCTTCAGAAAAAACATTTTTCAACCTCATTTTAGACTTAGTTTCATCGAATATGTAAAAGAAACCAAAAACCAATTCCGAATATCACGGATTCAGTCTAGTCTATCTAGAAAAAAATTGAATTAAAATTCACTAATTTTTGGCCACTGTTTATATTGAGCGTTTACTCTTTGTGTTTACGAGTGAAGCCATCATTGCTCGGCAGGATGGCTTGCGTATCTTTATGCATTGAGTAAGTAATATTATAATATTACCATGGAGTCAAACCAACACGCTTTGAAGTTCGAATTGAATACGATCCAATACGAAAACATTACTTGGTTCATCGAACTTATTGAATCCTATGTTCCCTACACTCACTAGTAACCCAGCTATTTGTAGATAAAACACATTCATAAATTATCAGTCTCTTAATTACAAGTTCTTCTGCTTCAGATTTAAACCAATTTCATAAATTTTACCATTTCCCATTTATGTGCTTATAAATAGATATGTATGTATGAATATACGTGCATACGAAATAACATCATTCTTATGGGAATGTAGAAAAACAAACGCACATACAAACCTACCCTTAATCCATACATATGTATGCACGTACATATACGTCGGCATACATACCTATATATTCACCGGCACGCACTCGACACAGCAAAAATGTTGAAAATTTGAAATTTGAAAAGGTCGACCCAAGGGAAACCAGGAGATTTGGTGGCTCCTAAAACACTCAGGCTAAAAGGAGGGAAGGAGAAAGGTACCATAAAAAGAGATAGAAAAGAATAGAGACAGAGATAGTTGGTCCTGTGAGAATTTTCCTGATTCTTTGGCAAATCTGTAAATATCTTCTAGTTTTAGAGGACGAATATCGGAGCGACATCGGAACCCAAAACTCGTAGCCGTGCTCTAGCAAAGGCAGGGCACTCACAGAGAAAGTGCTCAATGCTATCCGCCTCCTCCAGGCACGACAGGCACATTTGGTCTTCAATGATTCCAGTGGTGGCCGTATGCTGACCACATGGGTTGTGTCCAGTAATAATACCGACCATCAACCGAACGTCTTCCCTTCTAAGTTTTAGTAGAAAGTTTGACAGTTTTCTGTTCGGATTTGTCACAAAACCCTTTGCAGTTTTGCAGCGTTCTAGACCGGACCATCGCTCTTTATGTAGATTGCATACATAATCGCTGATCCAATTCATGATTCCTGCGGAACTGATTCCGATTATTGTCTCTGCTGATCCACGGTTGGCCAATTCATCGGCAATTTCGTTTCCTTGAACAGCGGAGTGTCCCGGAACCCATATAAGTACAAGCCTCTTTTTTCTTGCGACAGAATTAAGCTTATTCTTACATTCTTTAACAATCTTTGAGGTTTGCTTCGCGTTCTCCAGGGCCTGCAGTGCAGCCCGACTGTCACTGAAAACTCCGCTCCATCTCTTCTCGACTATCCATTCGGCTACTTTCAGGATGGCAAAAGCTTCTGTTTGGAAAATAGTTGGCATTTCCCCCATATCATAGTGATACTTACTAACGTTTAAGTACCATCCGGCTCCAGACCCTATTTCATTCTTGGACCCATCGGTAAAAATGTTACCATTTGCCAAATTCGGAACAATTCTTTGTTGCGAAGTTATCAATATATACGTACGTACATATCAATATGTATGTACCTATCTGATCTACGTAAATGCGTATATTTTAATAAATAACTTAATAAAATAATTAAAAATAACGTTTATATTTTTGTGAGGATTAAAAATAAATATTTATCAAAAAATATAAAAAGTGAATATACGAATATGTCGGTCCCAAGATTTGAACCTAGGTGATAAGTATCTAGGGATCTTACAAAAGCAATCATTGCGTAAGTACTAACTCAATGTATTATAACAATACAATATTGTAGCCACCAGCGTGCTGCAAGTATCCGAAAGACCTCACGTATCAAACTTACATATCGAACTCACATTGTTATGCTTCGCAAAAATGAGTTACGCAACATGTTTGACTGAGAAGGGGGTACCATACGCAAATTATCGTGTCGAGTAATAAAAGCGAGCAATGATGGCTTTGCTCTTAAGCACAAAGTGTATACGCTCAATATAGACAGTGGGAAAAATTGATGAGTTTTGATAAAAATATTTTCCATAGTGTTCTAGACTGCGCTGAATCAATAATAGTTGGCTTTGTCTTTTTGGTTTTTCATAGCTTTTATATTTCTGGTAAATTTAAGTCTGAAATGAGAGTTACATTTTTTTTCTGAATCATTTCAACAATCCAAATACGTCTATATTTCGTACGACAAAATTTTTTATTTGTTTATTTGTGGTGGCTTAGAAAGCACTGTGCTTTCTCAAATCCATTGTTATAAGTAAAATGTTTAAGTAAGTATATATACAGTGCAGCAAAAAAAATTATTTCGTACTTTTTTTATTAATAGGATAATCCCATATGTGAAGATATATCTTATTTTTACTATTATTATTATTTATTAAAATATAATTAAAATTACAGATTAATCTAATATGAAAGCTTTAGCTGCCAGAGCTATTGGCTTAAGATGTATCTTAATTGATTATCTTCTATAAGAGAAAAAAAGGAATGGATTTGAAATAATTAATAGTACAAAATGTTGAACACGTAAACTTGTTTTAGCTAACGGCGGCTTTTGTTTACATCACTAGTGTATGCTTCTCTATATGTATATATGTTTGGCCAGATGCTGGCAAATTATTATAATTGAATAATATAATAATAATAGAATAGAATAAATTAATATAAAATTTAATTAATAAAATAAAATTAGTGTTAAGTAGCTAATAAAAATATTGTTTGAAATTTTATTAAATGGATAAATATGTAAATGGAAATTATATTTAATATTAAGTTAGTTTCTATATAAGTATATAAATATATTACTGTTTCTCGCTTTCGCTACCTTCTTTACCTTTCTCTATTTACTTTCGATCATTGACTCTATTTCTACAGCTATACTTTCCGTTTTTCTTATTTCTATTTACTTAACAACATACTCTCTCTAACTCTCCACGTACTGTTCTTGCATTTCCGCTATTTCTTTTATCTTAGTTTCAGGCATAATATAAGGACATAACATAATAAAATAAGCTCAGTTTTGAATTGTTGATCGGACGTGTGCGGTGTTATGTTTTACTTTCGTAAAGTAAAGTAAAGTTTCTTTATTAAATAATCAAAACATTTTCACAAACTAGTGAAGAATTTTTCACGATATACAGGGTTGGCCATATTAAACTGACCCATTGAGTAACCCTATAACTTTTTACTGTAATTTGAAATCTAAGGTTTACGTCAACAAGCCAAAGACACTAGGCGCACTTAAGGCCAATATCCGACGGGAAATAGCCGCCATATCGGTCGAGACGCTGGCCAAAACTATGGAAAACGCCAAAAAACGGGCACATTACGCTATACGAGCTAAGGGCGACCACTTGCGCGATATCATATTCAAAAAGTGATGTAAACGAATCTCCTTGAACTAAATTAAATGTTTTTCACAATGAAACACAAAAAAATGTTTCTTTTTCCATATTTTTTTAATAATCACATGGGTCAGTTTAAGATGGCCAACCCTGTACATATCCAAATACGTGCTAAGGGCGACCACTTGCGCGATATCATATTCAAAAAGTGATGTAAACGAATCTCCTTGAACTAAATTAAATGTTTTTCACAATGAAACACAAAAAAATGTTTCTTTTTCCATATTTTTTTAATAATCACATGGGTCAGTTTAAGATGGCCAACCCTGTATACAGCGCACGCTCGATAACGTGAACTAATTCAAACCAAGGCAGTTCACGTTAACAAAAGTGTTCACGTTTTGGAATGCCCAAAAAGACTAAGTAAATATATTTTTTCACATTTAAATTCACATTTTATTCTTGTTTTCGTTACACATTAATTGAAAATTAAGTCATACGATCGTTTTATTTAAAAAAAATCAGTCATCTGTTTTTGTATCTTCTGTTTTTCTAAAACTTGATGACCAGCCCATATTAACGCCTTGTTGAAAATTTCAACTGCTTCAGTCGGCTTACTTTTCTCCAGTTGCTCTGATACGCTGTCATCATCGGATTCGTCCTCTTGTTGATGATCGTCATTTGCATTGCCCTCCTCGATATCTTCGTTCCATTCATGAATGGCTGGTAACGTGAATTCAATCTGAAATTTTTAATAAAAAAAGTGTTTTCAATAACCCACATACATATCTTTGAGCATATCTGCGAATACGAATGAACCTCAGTATTTAAACTACTAAGGAGATCGACGGTGTTGCTCATCAAGGTGCGAAGTTCAGCTTCCCATTTTTCTTTTAAAACCGCCAACGGAATTTTATCTTCGAGATCATCATTGTTTACAGCAATATTTAAATTACTGTTCCAGCACTTAGCTAATATTGCTTCACCAACACGAAACCAAGTCGCATCCAAAAGATTTGGAGCGGTTTTTAACTTAATTTTTTTCAACGACTCGAACAAATCAGACTCTGCCGCTGCTACTGAAGCTAGAAGGCTGTTTCTGTAATGCAACTTAGTGATTTTTATTGCATTCTGATCCATCGGTTGAATGAGGGGAGTAACGTTTGATGGCATAAACATTGCCGAAATTTGCCCATTCTCCGTTATCAGTTCAGCTTCATTTGGGTGAGAAGGAGCGTCGTCGATTAGGAGGAGAGATTTAATTGGCAAGGCTTTCTCCTTTAAAAACGATGTAACCTTAAAAAACAACCAGTTAACCTTAAAAATGGAACAAAACTTAAAAGGAATATTCACCATTGGAACAAATGACTCATGAAAATAGCCGACGTCATCCAGGCGGATTTCGAGCTCTTATAATCGATGGGACTCTGAATTTCCAATTACCAAACATTTAAGCTTGTGGGATCCAGTGGAGTTTGAACAGCATAAAAACGTGATTCACTGCTTATCGGACTTTATCCCTGGAGCTCTCTTCTCCAAACTTGACGCGTACGTTTTCTCTGGCAAAAGTCTCCAAAATAACCCCGGTTCATCAGCATTATATAATATAACTGATTGTTGCACAACTCTAATTCGGCCGTTTTAGCTTAAAGTTTTTCTTTAAACGGATCTACTAGCTGAGGTTGCGAAGACAGTATTTTGCTTGATATTTTAAGAAGACGAATACCGTACCTTTTCTTGAATCTTGGAGCCATCCATCACTAGCGAAGAAGTTTGCTTCATTTTCTTTAAATTTTGCATGCAGTGTTTTTGCCTTTTCTTTCAACATTAGAGCACTTACTGGCCAGTTTTTATATAGCATTCGGATAAAGCAACGATAAAGAGCTCTCTCCATTTTGGGCAACTCGGAAGAACGCAGTGTTTTTCTATTTCCAGGTCCACAATACGTGTTGTTTACGCATTTTAAAATCATTTGCTTTTTCGCTTAAATGTTACAAATTGTTGATTTAGCAACATTATATTTCTAACATAAGACGAACAACTCTTTGCAAAACCAAAACCGCGACTGAAATATTTTACACCTTATATGCAATTACGAATAAAATGCCTATTTTATAATTAGGGGATTCCCCAATTTCAGAATTACTTGAGATCAATGTAAACTACATTCAAATAATTGTAACGTTTATTGTTCTTGTTATAGACCTTTTTGGGTTTGTTCACGTTTTAGAGTAGTCAATGCACAAAAATGTCCGTTCACGTTTTGGGGTGTTCACGCCTTAGAGTGTTCACGTTATCGAGCGTGCGCTGTACAGGGTGAACGATATGAAGTGTTACCAACTTCACACTACTTGTATCTGTAAAACAGCTCATGACATCAACGTCAAAATTGTTCTAATGACAGTTCAATATATTGTTTATAAGCCATCAAAAGCATTTGCATCTCAGTTTTGTTGAATTTTTTTCTGTGATGGAGTTCAAACGTAATAATGTGATTGCGTTATATTTGGCTGAAAAATCACAAGCAGCCATTGTTCGTGAGCTCAGTCACCTCAAAGTGAATAAAATGTTTGTGTATCGCACTATAAAACGTTACAATGATACTGGTAGCTTTGCAAAACGGCATTCGACGCATATTGAAAATGACCTCAAGGTCAAGGTTTACAAGTTCCAAAAAGCACACGATCTTTCACACCAGCAAAACAAAGTTCGGTGCGAAAGAGCAAAGGAGTTGTTGCGCTTACACGAACGTGGCGAATTTACTAACATTGTGTTTTCTGATGAAAAAAATTTCCCAATTGAGCAGTTAATAAACACTCAAAGCGATCGTGTTTACTTAACCGAACGCTCATACAAAAATTTGAGCCTACGAGTGGCCAGAAGCAATTTCCCATCGCAAGTAATGATTTAGGCCGCAGTGACCGCTGATGGACGCTCTCCAATCGTTTTTATCGAGCCTGGTACGCAAACATTTCGATCGTAGACCATGGACGTTCCAACAGGACTCGGCACCGTCTCATAAAGCTCGTGTGAACCAAGAATGGTTAAAAAATCATGTTCCACACTTCATTTCGTCCACACAATGGCTTTCGAATTCGCCAGACGCAAATCCGATGGACTATTCCATCTGGTCAATTTTGGAGAGCAAGGTGAGGACTAAAAAATATGTCAGTATGGATACGCTGAAAAAAGCGATTATACGAGAACGGGCCAAAATACCTCAAGATCACATTCGTGCAGCATGCAACTCATTTTTTGACCGTTTGAAGTCTATAGTCAAGGCAAAAGGTGGACATATCGAGCTAAAGTGAATATACATACATATGTTAAAATTGTAATCATTTTGAACAATTTTTTAAAAAGTAATTTCACACAAAAAAGTTATGGTGTTTTGAATAGGTAACACTTCATATATATATAATTGGCGCGTACACACTTTTTCGGTGTTTGGCCAAGCTCCTCCTCCTATTTGTGGTGTGCGTCTCGATGTTATTCCAGAAATGGAGGGACCTGCAGTTTCAAGCCGACTCCGAATGGCAGATATTTTGTATAAGGAGCTTTATCATGGCAGAAATCGGAGGTCTGTCATAGCCTGCCGAGGGGCAACCGCTATTAAAAAAATCGTTTTCTTCGTTTTTATCTTTCATCGAGATTCGAACCTACGTTCTCTCTGAATTCCGAATGGTAGACACGCACCAATCCATTCGGCTACGGCGGCTACTTGACATACATATGATAACTAAAACAGTCACCATTCGGTACGACTGTCGCCATTTTGTCGGGCATTAAGAATACATATTTATATACATATACATATGTATATGCATTCATACGTATATGCGAAGATATCGGAACTTGCCACTCTTATTACATAAAGTATTTAATTTGGTTTAGATAAGCATTTATTTCATATAACTTAAATTTTGCCAATTCTTTATATTTCGTCTATTTCTGCATTACTTAATAAAAATTTCGATATTATTTCTAGTTTTTTTTTTTTCTTTCTTTCTTGTCATAATTGAGGTTCTATGCCATTAATGTGCGGAATTATCTCATCCTTTAGCTCTTGAATTGTTGCTGGCTTATCGACGTACTCCTTTTCTTTCAAATAACCCCAAAGAAAGAAGTCCAACGGTGTCAAATCATATGATCTTGGCGGCTAATTGACATCGCCGCGACGTGAGACTATTCGGCCATCAAATTTTTCGCGGAAAAGAGCCATTGTTTCGTTAGCTGTGTGACCACAGCTTACTTGTTGAAACCACATATCGTCCACATCCATATCTTCCAATTCGGGCCATAAAAAGTTCGTTATCATCTCACGATAGCGAACGCTATTCACAGTAACGGCCTGACCTTTGGAAAAAATACGGCCCTATGATGCCGCCGGCCCATAAACCACACCAAACAATCACTATTTGAGGGCGCATTGGTTTTTCGGCAATCACTCTTGGATTATCATTCGCTCAAATGCGGTAATTCTGCTTATTGACGAATCCACTGAGGTGAAAATGTGCCTCATCACTGAAGATGATTTTCTTCACGGAGTGCGCGATATGCATTTTGATTTGAACGCCCGTTTTCATAATAAGCCTGAATAACTTTAACGAGTTGCTCGATTGTGCATCTTTCCATGGTTCAAATTGAATTAGTCTGAAATTGAAAAACGTCAAATGAAATGCCGAAAAAAACTTTAAGTTTAGGTGTGGTTCACATTCAATATGGGCCCTTGAAATTTAACCACCTTTTATGTATGATGCTTTCCATTTCAATTCAACCGGGCTATTCAGGTCATGTTCTTCGATTTCGATGTAGCTCAAATATGTTGCTCTCTGGTCAAAATAATGAGACACGTGTTTTTTTGTTTGCCCAAAAAATCTTTTTCAAGAGTTATCAGCAATTTTGTATTTCGGCTCAAAATCGATTTTTTTAAATAATTATATAAGAAAATTTTTTGTTTCAATGCTCATAACTTAGTCAAAAATGAATCGATTTTAATAATTCTGGGTTCAAAATGATCGTCATTATTTACACGAGCGACTTCATGTAGAAACAATTGCAAAAAAGTAGTTGAAAATTTTTTACTTAGCAAAAAAGAAAAAAATTGAAATTTTTTCGAAATTCAATATTTCAAAAAGTGTATTTTTTTTGTTATAACTTTTTCCAAATCAAGAGGACACCTCAAACTTCAATTAAGCTGAACGCCCAGTAGCTAAAATGAGTTATTTTTGAGTAATGAATTTTTGAGTAAAAAACCTGTTTCGCAGTTTTTGTTTTTTGGAAAATAAAAAATGTTCAACTACGTTTTTGCAATTGTTTCTACATGAAGTCATTCGTGTAAGTAATGACGATCATTTTGAGCTCAGAATCATTAAAATCGGTTCTTTTTCGACTAAGTTATGGGCATTTAACAAAAAGTTTGGGCATTTATGAATAAGTTCGTGCGGTTTTACAACAGATGGCGTAACTTGATTATTATTCCATCGATCCACATTTCCAAACATTCATTGGAGAGCTACTGTCGTAAGGCACAAACGTCAGTATAAGTTTTTTATTTGAAGCGTAAACAACAATATTTTTACCACACTTGAAAATGTCGAATTTCGTGCCAAATAATGTGTTTTTGCGGGGAATTCTTTAATATGAAGAAAAAAGCAGCCGAAAGTCATCGTATCTTGGTGGAAGTTTATGGTGAGCATGCTCTAGCTGAGCGAACGTGCCAGAAGTGGTTTGCACGCTTTAAAAGTGGTGATTTTGGCTTGGAAGACGAAGAACGCGAGGGTGCGCCGCCAAAGTTCATGGATACCGAATTGGAGGAATTGCTCGATCAAGATCCGGCTCAAACGCAAGAAGAGGTTGCAAAAGCTTTGGGAGTTGATCAATCAACCATTTCCAAACGTTTAAAAGCCATGGGAATGATCCGAAAGGTAGGCCATTGGGTGCCGTATGAATTGAAGCCAAGAGACGTTGAACGCCGTTTTATGGCATGCGAACAACTGCTTCAACGGCACAAAAGAAAGGGTTTTTTGCATCGAATTGTGACTGGCGATGAAAAGTGGGTCCATTACGACAATCCAAAACGTCGGGCAACGTATGGATACCCTGGCCATGCTTCAACATCGACGTCGGCGCAGAATATTCATGGCCTGAAGGTTATGCTGTGTATCTGGTGGGACCAGCTGGGTGTTGTGTATTATGAGCTACTGAAACCGAATGAAACGATTACGGGGGATGTCTACCGACGACAATTGATGCGTTTGAGCCGAGCACTGCGAGAAAAACGGCCGCAATACGCCGATAGACACGACAAAGTTATTTTGCAACATGACAATGCTCGGCCACATGTTGCCCAAGTGGTCAAAACATACTTAGAAACGCTCAAATGGGATGTCCTACCCCACCCGCCGTATAGTCCAGACCTTGCGCCATCCGATTACTATCTCTTCCGATCGATGCAACATGGCCTGGCTGACCAGCACTTCCGTAATTACGATGAAGTCAAAAAATGGATCGATTCGTGGATTGCGGCAAAACCGACCGAATTTTTCACAAAGGGAATCCGTGAATTGCCAGAAAGATGGGAAAAAGTAGTAGTAAGCGATGGACAATACTTTGAATATTAAGTTTGTAACCATTTTACGTCAATAAAGTTTCAAATTTCGAAAAAAAACCGCACGAACTTATTCATAGTCCATTAAAAAATCCATTTTGAGCCGAAAAATAAAATTGCCGATAACTCTTGAAAAAAATTTTTTTCCGGCGAACAAAAAAATACGTGTCTCATTATTTTGACCAGAGAGCAACATATTTGAGTTACATCGAAATCGAAGAACATGTCCCGAATAGCCTGGCTGAATTGAAATGGAAAGCATCGTATGATATTTCAGTAAGAGTGGAGTGAAGTCTCTTAACTGGAGCATTACTTGTGCTATGTTGGAATGAAGTGATGTGCAATTCAATTTGAAATTGGCGACTAAAACCTTTCAACATAGTTTCAGTAAATTCTGATCCTTTATCCGCGAGGGGCTTTCTGGTTGTTGATAAATAGGTTACGGGGGATTTCTATCGTATTTGAGAGTTTGGCATTTATCGCAGTTATTTATTGTTGGAGTAATTTTACTTTTCATGAATGGGAAATAGAATTTTCTTTTCAGGTGGAGATGGGTTTCGTTTATACTGCGATGGCTATTGCTCTGATGGTAGTTTCTTAGTAATTATTTCTGCTCGTCAGTATTTGTTATGTCATTGAATAAATCTTTACAACGCAACAGTTTAAACAACTTACTGTTTGAGAAAAATTCTGAATATACCATTTGTATTACGCGAAAAGTTTCATCGTCAGCAAGTACAGCTGATACCCTGTTTGGATTCAGGAATAATTTCAATATTTCTTCAGTGAATATACGCAGTTGTTTTTTTTTTTTTTGAAAGGCATTTGTGAGGAGGCCGCCGTAGCCGAATGGGTTTGTGCGTTACCACCATTCGGAATTCAGAAGGGAACGTAGGTTTGAATCTAAAATTGAGAAAAAGTTTTTTCTAATAGCGGTCGCCCCTCGGCAGGCAATGGCAAACCCCCGAGTGTATTTCTGCCATGAAAAAGGTCCTCATAAAAAATATCTGCCGTTCGGAGTCGGCTTGAAACTATAGGTCCCTCCATTTGTGGAACAACATCAAGACGCACACCACAAATAGGAGGAGGAGCTCGGACAAACACCCAAAAATGGTATACGCGCCAATTACACTAGTTTACACGAAAAATGGTCCTCGACCAAAAGGCGTTTTTTAAACTAATTTGAGGTCGCTGAAACCAAAAATGATTTTTTTTTTTTTTCAAAGAACGGTTTCCGACATATTCCCAAAAAACCTGTTGAAAGTTGAAAAAAAGGCATTTTTGACGTTTTTTACTAAATTATCAAAGTTTATTAACTTTTTTCTGGAACAAAAAATTGGTTTATATCGACATAAGACAGGTTTTCTGAAAGACAATTTTCTTACCTACATTTGAAGTCTAAGTTTGTCTGAATCGACGAAAAATTGTAGAAGTCCACAAGTCCACAAGTGTAATTTTGCAGCTTTTGACTTGGCTATGTTTGAGGTCGAAAATACGTTTTTACTCTCGAACTTCTTCTTTTATGTTGCACGGAATCTTCACGAAGTTGCATCCAGCAGTAGTCGCTCATCATTCCTTGATCCCAAAAGCCCTCATAACGCTTTTCAATCGTAGCAATATCTTAATGAAATCGCTCGCCTTGTTCATCACTTTCAGCCCCCAAATTCGGAGGAAAAAAATCCAAATGACTGTGAAGTAGGTGCATTTTTAACGACATGCGAGCACCTGTTAACAAAAACAAAGTCAATTGTAAATTTTCCAATCAATTTATATGATAAATATATTTTGGAGTATGTACGTTTTACAATACTAACCAATAGTTTTAAAGTGTTTCATCATTGTATGAATCAACTGACGGTCGTTGTTGCTCCTGTTGTTCCCCAGGAATCCATGAACAACTTTTTGGAAAGCTTTCCAAGCTTTAGCTTCGGAACTGTCAAGGCATTGTTGAAATTCTGTGTCCGTAAACAATTTCTTTATCTGTGGACCGACGAATATACCCGCTTTGGTTTTCTCTGTTGATAATCTTGAGAACTTGGTTTTCAAGTATTTAAGGGCTGTGTTTTCCGGTTTTTTTTCAAAGCTTTCACAAAATTCTTCATTAGCCCAAGTTTTATATGCAAAGGCGGGAAAATAACTTTTTTTTCTCAACAAGTGCTTTTTGGTAACGGGTTTTTTTCCCACGACATGCTCCATACGCTTCGGCCAAACTTGTTGAGTGAAATGTTTGTCATCCGCTCTGCTATCCCAAAGACACAAAAAACAACTGTATTTGGTATAGCCACCCTGCAGACCAGTCAGTAGAGCGACAACTTTCAAGTCACAGCATATTTTCCAGTTATACGAACTGTAGTCAATTAATTGAAGTAGCTCTTTCATTGTCTCATAAGTTTCTTTGACATTCGTAGAATGAGCAACGGGGATCGATGGTTTCTTGTTGCCTTTGTGCAGTAAGACAGCCTTAACACTATACTTGCTACCATCAATGAATAGACGCCACTCATTTGGATCTTGAGTTTCTCCAAGTGACGCAAACAACTTATTAACATTATTGCTGTAGCAAAAATTTTCTGTTTTTGAGAAATACTGTTCGAAATTTTTATTGCGGTTTCGGTAATACGTTACGTTAGTACCTGATTTCAAATAACCGCGTTTCTGTAGACGTGAAGCTAGGAGTTCTGATTTTTCTTTCGATAAGTTGAGATCACGACATAAATCGTTTAATGCTCTCTGATTAATTGGCTCTGCCTTCTGGCTCGATGTGCTTGGGGAGCTGCCGATACTCGAAATCGAAGCTGTTACCCCTTGACAACTGAGGGACTCTGCTTTTGGTGTTGGTGGTTCACGTTTTGGATATTGGGTAGAATGTGGTGCGGTTTTTGTCACTGATGACACTTCGGGATACGTAGCTTTGCTATATTTTCCTCCTCGAAGTTTAGTCAGGCAAAAATAGCAATCACTCACATGATCAATAGGATTCCTCCACTCAAATGGCTTACCAAAAGATAAGTATGACCGTGAGCCTTTGGTAAATTCGTTCAAACATGCAGAACATGTAGCGCAGACAGAGTTTGGAATCCACGTTTTGTCCATATCGTTTGCTCGTAAACCAAAATATTGCTCGTAAGCTGCTAATAAATGCGTGGTCAGCTTTTTTCGAGCACTTTCTTTGAAGATATATAAACCACAAATAAAACAAAATTTATCTGGTGCGTGCTTGCACATTTCAGTGTATTTTCTTATAACACAGATCTAAACAAAGAAAAACGAAGTAAGTTCTGCTCTAGTGCAAGGCGCAATCTCAACTGCCCGATCGCCTGACGGACTTACGAAAGGAGCCTGTATAATTTCATCATCTCATTATTCTATTGCTCTCTTTCTTTCACTTATGTATTCCGCGCCTTACGACCAGATCTTACTTGACAACAGAGTCCGTCTCTTTTCCTCTGTCGTCGTGCACAAATTTATACTTGCAGAAATATGGCGCCACCGAAAATTGTATACAGACGTACAATGGTCATACCTACAAGGTCATACCTTTTATTAAGCTAGAATTGGTACAATGGGCAATTAGCTGGAATTGGTACAATGGGCAAATAAGCCTATTCTGCGACATATATATAAATATATAAATATATATATCTATTTGTATGAAACAAATATTGTTTTTAATTATAGTGAGCCTAAGAATAGTTATTTTGCGTGACTCAATACGCAGGCTGGCATGATTTACTTTTGTTCGAAACCGTATTGTATACATCAAAAGGATATATGACAGACGATGAAATTGTCTTCATTCAAATAATATGTTATAACTTCTACAATTTTTCGTCGATTCATACAAACTTAGACTGCAAATGTAGGTGACAAAATTGTCTTTCAGAAAACTTATCTTATGTCGATATAAAAAAATTTTTTGTTCCAGAAAAAAGTTAATAAACTTTGATAATTTAGTAAAAAACGTCAAAAATGCCTTTTTTTAACTTTCAACAGCTGTTTTGCGAAAACTACGACTTCCATTGACACGAATTATATATTGCCATGTAGGTTATGTATGTGCCTTTCGAAATTGATGCACTTCAAAGAAATGGCGCGCACTGTTTTCGAGATTGCAAGTAATATCTGCACTATTGCCCAAAAAACAGGTTTTTTGGGAATATCTCGGAAACCGTTCTTTGAAAAAAAAAATAAAACTAATTTTTGGTTTCAGCGACCTCAAATTAGTTTAAAAAACGCCTTTTGGTCGAGGACCATTTTTGAAAGTGAAAAATTGTAAACTAGTGTTATATATTATATATAATATATACTTATTATATATATACTATATCATATACATATATATTTCTGTTAATATTTCTGAACTCTTTCGGCTTTTTTCGAAGATATATTGTAAATTAAAACCATTTAAAGGTTCTTCTGAAATATACGTATGTATGTGCCATCATTGAGGTTTCCCTCTGCTGAATGTATTGTGCCTTGTTTAGAGAGTGTGCCATCTATGTTTATGTCTACTGCGGTTTTTTGGTGTATGCATCAATACCAATCCTTGATTATATAACTCTCAAACACGAATGTTAAAACATCTTATCCATTCTGGTTGATAATTGGGATCAGTTCGATAGATTTGAAATAATTCATTTAATTCCACAACTTTCTGATCAACAGAGTGTTTATATGCTTGCCATACGTCATTCTCACGTAATGGTGAAATAAGGCGTGAAGGAGAATGAAGCGACTCAGATAGTTTGACAATTATTTGCCATGAAGGATTTGTTTGTTTACAAGTATATTTGAAATAGCTGTCTGCCATAAGCTTGCAAGTATCAATATCTGATGATTGAACTCATGATGCTACTACATCATTATGACTGTATAACAATGAATTGAACGATTGTGTTTCAAACCCAGTGCCTACGTAAGAATTAAAATTAACTTGTTTTGTATTTGTAGTATTTTGATTTTTAAACGAAATTGTATTTACACGTAATAATGGTTAATGGTTAATGGTAGTAAAGAGTTAAGGTATGGGCCTTTAGCACTGTAACCATATTGATCTATTGTGCACCCTATGCTGTCTATTGACTGTTAAGCATGCTTATGAATTGTACCAGCTCCTTCTGAGGGAGTGATTGAAGGTCTTCATCTATAAGCATGAACTTGTTTAAAAACTTTTTCCTTCTATGCGACAGCCCCGGACATTCGATGATGAGATGTTCTATAGACTCCTCATCTTCGCAGCAAAATCTGCAGGTGCTGGTTTATGCCTAATTTATGTAAGTGTTTGTTGCAGGTGAAGCGACCCGTGAAGGCACGTGTGAGGGTCCAAATGCTCTTTTTATTTAATGTGAGGGCCATGTAAGCTCTTGTAGCATTGAAACTTAGGAACTTTTTGGAGTGTCTAATGCTGAACACAGTGAACATCGTAAACGCAATCCCCTGTCAGCTGTTTCGATCAAACTAATGAGAACCCCATGTAAATGAAAAATTCCTTCCTTCCGTATCGTAGTACCGTAGATTTTATTTCACGACTTTTAAAAAATCCCGTAATCCCCTTTAAGCTAATTGCTCTCTCACCACACAGTGTTGCCAAGCAGTACATTTCGAAATCATTTACAAAATACACTTAGAAAAATGATAATTTTTGTTAAAAGAGCTTAAAAATACTGTTGAATAATGTTAATTATAGATAAATGAACTATTTGCATTTGTTGATTTTGGGCTTTGGTTTATTAAACAATGAAAAATTGTAACTGATAACACGGTTGTGTGAAAAAGTGTGTAAGCAAAAATATCAATGGCAAAATTGTGTAGCATTTTCAGCATTATGCTGAAAACAGTGAACACCGAACGCAGTCCCTTACCGCAGTCCCTTACCGTGCACAAAAACTCACCCACGAGAACAACTGCGTTCTTTTAATTACATATTTACACAATACATCGGTGTTTTGTTGTATCTACACAATGTTGCTATTATTATTTTTGCTTACACACTTTTCACACAACCGCGTTATCAGTTACAATTTTTCATTGTTTAATAAACCAAAGCCAAAAACCAGCAAATGCAAATAGTTCATTTATCTATAATTAACATTATTCAACAGTATTTTTAAGCTATTTTAACAAAAATTATCATTTTTCGAACTTTATTTTGTAAATGATTTCGAAATGTACTGCTTGACAACACTGTGTGGTGAGAGAGCAATTAGCTGAGTCGATATTACGGGATTTTTTAAAAATCGTGAAATAAAATCTACGGTACTACGATACGGAAGGAAGGAACTTTTCATTTACATGGAGTTCTCATTAATTTGATCGAAACAGCTGAGAGGGGATTGCGTTTACGGTGTTCAATGTTTTCAGGATAAGACCCTCTACGTTGTTCCAATGCTGATTTATTAGAGTTTTGGCCCAGTATTTTACTTTTTGTTTTAGGCTGTTTTTGTTAAATCCAAACATGGGACTAGGTCCGATGAGATTTACACCTGTCCTTTTTTTGGCTTGAAAGTCTGCCTTTTCGTTGCCGTCATATCTCTCATGTCCTGGTACCCAAATTAATGAGACATGGTTTTTGGATGCCAGGTTATTGAGTGCCTTGTGGCATTCTAAGAGAGTTTTTGAGTTGTAGGTATAGCTATCTAAAGCTTTTAGAACTAATTGGCTGTCCGAGAGTATTCTAATCTTTACTTTCTTGTGGTTTCTACGTTGCATAATGTTTGCTGCTTCCATTATTGCGTATAGTTCCGCTTGGAAGATGGTGGTGTCCCTGGTGAGAGTGTATGATTTGTGGATTCTGGGCCCCACTACTCCTGCTCCTACCATTTTTGTGAATCATTATTCATCCATTTCGGGTTTGTTTTCCACTCGATCCTCTCAGGAAAGGTAACTGTGTATCCTTTTGTGAAACAGAGGGTTAGGTCAATGTGGTCTGAAACTTGAGCCATGCTTATGGTGCTTTTGATTTTATTTAGGATACTTAGGTGATCGGTGAGGTTGCCTAATTTGAAATTTTCTTTCATGTGTAGCATGAGTGCTTGGGTAGCTGCTTCCTCTTGGATCGCTATATGAAGTGGTGGGAAATTAAGGAGTGCTTCCATGCCAGCTGTTGGGGTAGTTCTTATAGCCCCTGTGATGCATAGGCAAGCAAGCCTTTGTACTTTTCCCAGTTTGATTATCGCTGTTTTTTGAATAGATTTGCTCCACCATACTAGTGCCCCATACAGTATGATTGGTCTAATCATTTGGGTGTATATCCAGAGGGCCATACTAGGGCTGAGGCCCCAGGATCTCCCTAGTAATCGTTTGGTTGTCCACAAAGATTTCGTGGCTTTTTTTGTTATATTATTTATATGTGATTCCCAAGTGAGTTTTTTATCTTAGATTAAACCTAGATACTTGACCTCTCCCTTTAGTTCTATCACTGTTTCATTTACAATATTTTCAATATAGGAAACTCCAACTTTCTTTTTCTTGTGAAGGGGATAATTGTGGTTTTGTTAGGGTTGATCGGCAGCCCCTCCTTTTTACACCATTCCCATGTTGCGTTCAAGGCATTTTGCATTAAGTCTGTTAGTGTCCCTTCATGATTGCCTTTTATAATAACAGATATGTCATCTGCATAACCAATGGTTATAAATCCCTTATTGTTTAGGTGCTGCACCAAGTCATCAACTAGTAGGGACCACAGCAGTGGAGAAAGAACTCCTCCTTGCGGACATCCCTTTACTGTTGTTACATTAAGTTCAGCTTGGCCTAACGAGGCTTTAATAATTTTTTCTCGAGTGCTGTTTCCACGGATTTGTAATTTGCGTTGTCGAAGGCTCCCTCTATGTCCATAAAGGAACAGATGGCTATTTCTTTTTGTCTTAGAGCCTTTTCTATATTGACAACGAGAGTATGCAGTGCTGTGACAGTGGATTTCCCTTTTTGGTAAGCAAATTGCAGCTTATGGAGGGGTTTTTTGAAGATTTCTTCTTCTCTTAGATGGTATTCAAGCAGTTTTTCCATTGTCTTTCACATCAACGACGAAAGACTGATTGGTCTGTAAGATTTTGGAGAATCAGGGGGTTTGTTACCTCCCTTAGGAATAAATATTACTTTCACTTTCCTCCATATCTTTGGAATGTATTCCAATATTAGACAAGCTCTGAAGATTTTCACCACGACTCGTATCAGTTCCACAGTGCCTTTGGAAAGAAGTGCTGGGAATATTCCATCCGGGCCTGGTGATTGAAAGGGCTTAAAGGAGTTAATTGCCCACTCTACCCTTTCAAAATTTATGATTTGTTGACAAATGAGACCGTCGATCTCCGTTGATGGTGAGTTACCATGTCTAGACTATTGTGGATTGATAAGTCATGACTTTTACAATCTGGGTAGTGAGTCTTTGGAAGAAGCCCTAGTGTTTCTAAGAATGTGTTGGTAATAGTTCCGTTTGGACCTTTTACATATACATATGTACATATACATATGTACAGTTTCTTATTGTATGCGTACGTACATCGCAATGCCTAAAGTATTGTTGAGTTTAACAGACAGAGTTAATGTCATTGAAATTTATAAAAATTAAAAACTTTGTGAACGCGAGTTGGCAAAGAAATGTGAGATAAGCAAAGAAATGTGAGATAAGTAAGACCAAATTTTATGTTTGTGGAACACTGATGTCAATCCGGAGAGAAAAAGGAGTCTGCTAAAGCCCAAAGGTCTAATGAATTGCGAAGGCACAAAATATAGGCATTCCTTTGTCAGGCACACTTACATACATATAAGGATCAAACCTAAAGAAATTTTAGTGAGACTCAATTACGACTATTTTAGTGCATCATCCATCAAGACGATGTCAAAAGTTTTACCGAAAGCATTTATAACGCTGGCTTGTTTTTCCGAGCATTACCCGATAAAGTATTTGCGTTAAAGGTGGAAAAATGGCTAAGGATAGGCTCACGATTTTACACTGCATCAATATGGCTGGAGAAAGAGAACGCCTCTTTGTTACTGGGAAATCTGCAAGACCTCGGGCATTTCGCAACATTAAATTGAGCAATGTAGGCGTTACGGGGCGATCAAATAAAAATACTCGGATGATACTGATACTGATTTGATGACAGATTTTATCGTGCTGCTAAGGAGTTGTCAAAATCAATTAATTTCTCAGATGTTGTTTATTTCATACGCAAAGCGTGAAAGCAAGTGAGTCCACAGACAATACAAAATAGTTTCATTAAAGCGGGGTTAGGGAAAACAGATATGCCCAATAACGATAGCTTTCGCTATCAGCACTTGATCAGTTCTCTAACGTTATTAATGGATTTCAGAGCAAAATCCAAGTTGACATGGAAGACTATCTTAATTTAGATACCGAATTATTTATTAACGACGAAGATTTGGAAAATATCAATACTGAAAAGTTAACCGTTCCTCAAGAATCGTTGGCCATCTCGTCTGAAGAAGAAATAGTTAGAAAATGAGATTGACGGCATGTTAACTTCCTATAAAGAGGCTTATTTAGCTATAAGGAAACTAAAAGCTTTTTCTCTAAACCACACCAACCTTAAGGTGGTTCAACTGCTTACTGATCTTCAAATACTTCCAAGCTATTGAAATTAAAGGAAAAATTCGCCAAGCTAGAATTTCTGACTTGTTTAAATCAATTTGAATATCTTGTATAATATAATAAATTTTGCTTTTCAATTCTTGAAAAAGTTTTGATGAAAACTCTGTCTTTGTTTTGCATGCATGTATGTATTAATATTCTTGTCTTGGAAATAAAACTGTTTAAACATATATCTATTACACATTATTACACATACACACGTAAACTTGCCGGAATCCGTCTACGCATATTTCTAAAACGTCAATAAATACACAATTATTCGTGTTCTTGAGACATTTTTACCCAAAACATATTACATCGCTTCATTTTCGCGCTTTTTTTGCAATACATATAAAATAATTAATTCCTCATCCATAGTTTTCGTTTAGTGAGCTGCTCAGAAGTAGATCACTAATTAGTGACTTTTTTTGAGACTAATGCCGTGAGATTGCTTAATGAATTGCAACTAGTCTCAAAATCAAATTTCACCACGAAAAGTCTGAATTAGTGACTTGAGACTGCTTACAGAATTCGGGCATTAATTTCATCAAAAATATAAACGCATACAAAATAATGTTTGTTCAAGATTGTGACTCTATATTATTACTTACTCAATGAGTCAACTTTTAGCACCGCAAAAACGCATAAAAAATGCATGTTTTTTACATGAAGCGAGAACATAAAATGGACTCCCGGCTGAGCTATTCAAACATGGCGGCGAGGAGCTGGTAAGGTGCATGCATCAGCTCCTATGCAAAATATGGTCGGATGAAAGCATGCCTGCCGATTGGAATTTAAGTGTGCTCTGCCCAATCCACAAGAAGGGCGATCCTGCAATTTGTGCCAATTACCGCGGGATTAGTCTTCTAAATATCGCCTATAAGGTTCTAGCGAGCGTATTGTGTGAGAGGCTGAAGCCCACCGTCAACCAACTGATTGGACCTTATCAGTGTGGCTTCAGACCTGGAAAGTCTACCATCGACCAAATATTCACAATACGCCAAATCTTGGAAAAGACCCGCGAAAGGAGAATCGACACACACCATCTTTTCGTCGACTTCAAAGCTGCATTCGACAGTACAGAAAGGAGTTACCTGTATGCCGCTATGTCTGAATTTGGTATCCCCGCAAAACTAATACCGCTATGTAAGATGACGTTGCTCAACACCAGCATCGCCGTCAGAATTGGGAAGGACCTCTCCGAGCCGTTTGATACCAAACGAGGTTTCAGACAGGGTGACTCACTGTCGTGTGACTTCTTTAACCTGATGTTGGAGAGCATCGTACGAGCCGCAGAACTTAATCGCTCAGTCACAATATTTTATAAGAGCGTACAATCGTTGGCGTATGCCGATGATATCGATATCATCGGCCTTAACAACCGCGCTGTTAGTTCTGCCTTCTCCAAACTGGATAAAGAGGCAAAGCGAATGGGTCTGGTGGTGAACGAGGACAAAACGAAGTACCTCCTGTCTTCAAACAAACAGTCGGCGCACTCGCGTATCGGCACCCACGTCACTGTAGACAGTTATAATTTCGAGGTTGTAAAAGACTTCATCTATTTAGGAACCAGCATTAACACCGATAACAATGTCAGCCTTGAAATCCAACGTAGAATCTCTCTTGCCAACAAGTGCTACTTTGGACTAAGTAGGCAACTGAGCAGTAAAGTCCTCTCTCGACGAACAAAACTAACCTCTACAAGACTCTCATCATGCCCGTCCTGACGTATGGCGCAGAAGCTTGGACGATGACAACATCCGATGAAGCGACGCTTGGAGTGTTCGAGAGAAAGATTCTGCGTAAGATTTTTGGACTTTTGCACGTTGGCAACGGCGAATATCGCAGACGATGGAACGATGAGCTGTATGAGATTTACGACGACATAGACATAGCGCAGCGAATAAAGATCCAGCGGCTTCGTTGGCTGGGTCATATCGTCCGAATGGATACAAACGCTCCGGCTTTGAAAGTATTCGATGCGGTACCAGCTGGTGGTAGCAGAGGAAGAGGAAGGCCTCCTCTGCGTTGGAAAGATCAGGTGGAGAAGGACTTGGCTTCACTTGGTGTGTCCAATTGGCGCCGGTTAGCACGAGAAAGAAACGACTGGCGCGCTTTATTAAGCTCGGCCAAAATCGTGTAAGCGGTTATCGCGCCAATTAAGAAGAAGAAGAGAACATAAAATGACGAAATTGAGTAGCAATTTCAATCACTGGTTAGAAGTATACTTAATATTGAGTACGATTGAGTACGATTAAGTACATTCATATTTTCACATCATACCAATACATTCTTAGTATATTAAACAAATTTAAATTTAAATTCTAAAGTTTGAAAACTTGAAATGAAAATGTAATGAGGCAAAATTAAAATTAAAAGAAGACCATTAATCCGTTGTTTCGTCTTCAAATAATGGTGACTTATTTATAGCATCTTCAAATTTGGTAGATCCAGTTTAACAAGTAATATATTTTCCAATGTTTCTTCGCTTAACCGATTTCTGTTGCCGGTCAATCTGATTATCAAAGTAGAAAAAGCACTTTCTGTTGTCACCTAAAATTCACTAAGTGTTAATTTGTCTCTGCTATTATTTGTTTCAATAGTTATATTGTTTTCACCTGGGTTGGGGGTATAGCCCAGTTAATTTTACTCTGAGCATTCAACTCTGGATCGTTATTAATTTTTTCCTTCAAACATTTAAAACGTTCGCATCAGTCCGCCTTAGAACCCACTAATACAACTCAAAGAACATACGAAACTTTTCTTTTTCCAATATTCTCTCACAGTATTTCTATATATATTATAATTTAAGGGGTCTCGGTGGTCTAGAGCTCGAAAATTGAGGGTATTTTCAGAATTTTTGTAATATACAATAAAAAAAAAAGACTTTAACTTCTTTTAGATACACAAAAAAACAATAAAAGTTTAATTTTTATAATTTTAGAAATGGCGCTGAAGTTGACCCTCCCGAAAAATTGGTCCTGGACGGTGTTGTTAATTTTGGCTCTTATCTTTATCTGAAACACAAAAACCGAAAAAATTATTATTCAGTATGACTGTAGCTATTGACGATCTAAAAATCGGTTTTTTTCAGTATTTTAATAAAAAAATCAATTGAAATACGATTCGGTTGAATATTTTTTTTTTTACAACACTAGGTCGAAAAAATTCGTTTCCAGATTTATGAGTTTAAAGTAAGCGGTTGTCGCGCCAATGCATACAAAATGCATTATTTTTTTAACCACGTCAGTGTGGGACTTTAACCTGAACTAAACCTCCTATCGTCAAAGTACCGATCCCCCGGTACAACCGTTAAGTATTCGAGGTTTGCACACTAAACTCCCCTGATGCAATACGTGGAGAGTAGCATCTGCTTGTTACCACCCACTGTTTAGGTCAGTTGATGAGAGAGCGCCCCCTGTCATAACAGTACTCCCCCACCCACCATATCTCTGTGCTTACCATAGAAAGGTAAGTTTCTATGTAATCTAGAAAATGATCTTACGGCACAAGCGTAAGTTATTACACCGCAGGAAAAGTGTGCATTGTTATACTACAGAATTTCAGCTATTTAGTGCTATGCTTTCGCTTTTTCGCATTCTCCATTTGTCTCAAATCATTGAGTATGAACGCTGACAATTTTTTAATACAATCCCATACTTCTTTAGATTGTAGCATGTGTGGAACAAGATTGACCAGTATTATTGGTTCTGCTATATTGGGTTTTCCAAAAACTCTCGTTCTTTACTATATCTTTGGCAGTAAAAAAAATATGCTCCGCATTTTCATAAGCCTAAGCACAAAATGAGCATATAAATCCATCATTATGGCTATACTTGTGGAGATATTCTCTGAAACAACCATGTCCTGTCAGGAACTGCGTCATATAAAAGTCGACATTGCCCTGTTTTCTATCGACCCATGCCTGCACATTTCTAATGAGTCGATGTGTCCATCTCCCTTTGGTTGTTATATCCCAACGTCTTGCCATTTAGATAGACTTTCGTATCTGATTTCCTTCCGCTCCTCAGCTATTAACGGCCTGCCAAGGCTTCGGCTTTTGTAATATATCCTCTTACTTTTCCGAGCCATAATATCTGGGGGCATTATATCAGAAATTACCCCGATAGCTTCATGGGATAACGTGCGAAAAGCGCTTGCGACTCTAAAAGCGTTCAGTTGAAACAGACATTTTGTAATCTTGCCGTATGTTTCATATTTTAACGCTTGTCCCCACATGGGTGCAGCATCCATTAGAATTGATTGGGTAAGTTTTGACAGTAGTAGCCTTCTGTTCTGACTTGGCCCGCCTATGTTAGCCATTATTCGAGATAGCACCGTATTTACGCGTACTGCTTTCTCATAAGATTTTTCAATGTGTGCTCAAGCGTGCATCAATCATGGCTCCCCAGGTATTTCAAATACAGTTGGCCATTGATGTTATGCCCGTCTACGCTTAGTGTGATTTTCTCAATTTCTTTTCTGCTAGTTATCAGAACTGCCTCAGTTTTTTGGGCCGCAAGCTGTGGATTTGACGACGTAAACCAGGTTTTTAGTTTGCAAACTGCTGGGCTGCACATAGCCTTAATTTGCTGAAACTCTTTTCCCACCCCTGCCAACGCAATATCATTCGCGTAACCGATTAATTGGGCTGCTTTTGATATTGGGTTGCGGAGGATTCCGTTGTAAAGCACATTACCCTATAGAGGACCCAGAACGGAGCCTTGTGGTACTCCCCCAGTTACTCAATATTGATTAACTCCTTCTTCTGTCTTATAGTGTAGTATTCTATCTGACAGGTAGCTTTTTATCAAACGGAAAAGGAATGGCGGTGTTGCCAGGTTCCCTAAAGCTTACAAAATGTGGGACCAGCATGCAGAGTTAAGTGAATTTTTTACGTCAAATGTCATCCATCTTATTCCATCAATTTTCCGCTATTTATGTAATCTGTTTAATTGTAGCAATAGTGGACCGCCCCTTCGGAAACCATATTGCTTGTCGCACAAGCCTTCTTTTTCACTACGGTGCTGTTCCAAACAATCAGCAATAAGCCGTTCTAAAAAAGGACAAGTCGTTGCTGTTTCCAAATTTTTGGATAAATACCATCTCGAAAACACTTTTGATACGTCTCCGTGAAGAGTTTTTCGTCTTCTTTCAGTGCGAGTTTAAGAGCTCCGCAAGGTTTCCAAGCCTGCATTTACCTCTGTTTCCGTGACTGTAGGTATATCTGTAATAACTGATGCGTCTGTTGTTAGTCGGCATTCTTGCTCATTTTCTTGCCTTGGGAAAAGGGTTTTAAGATAACAAGGCAAGTCGGCGCTTTTCTTTAACATCCACTAATCTTGGACATTACCAACTTATACGCTGCTCCCCACGGATTTTCATCAGCACACAGTTCTTTAAAGCAGGAAACCTTGCTTTTTTAATCGCATTTTTGAGGCCCTTGCGTTTCAATTTTAAAATTTCCAGTAACCTTTCTTTTCACTTGTTCCTCTGCTTCTTTGGTATTGTCGTCTAGCTTTGTGGCAAGTGCCTCTGAGTTCAGCTATATCGCTGTTCCACCAGTATGCCGGTTTCCGCATGTAAGTGTGTTTTTTCCTGATCATTGCAGCTTCACAGGCTTTGGTCAGGCGTATTACCAGTAGTTAAGCTTGCTCATTCGCGTCATTTATGTTACTTGGATAAGCGTTTAGCATAAGCTTGAACATTTCTTCGTCCATGGTTTCGATCTTCCACCCTTTTGTCTGGGCTTTTTTGGCAGGCTTGTTCTTTCCTTTACTTGGTTTTGGATTTATTATTTCGATCATTATGGCCGAGTGGTTGCTGTGGGTATAAATGCCGCAAATCTGCCATTTCGTCCTTAAAGCTAGACCATTCTTCTCGAAAGTGTTCTTTCTTCCAGTTTTTAATAGCTTAACGTCAAGTAAGGAGAAAGCTTTGAGCAGTGCTTGCCCTCGCTGATTTGTACCATTATGTACTTCCCCATTCTAAGGCCCATGCATTGAAGTCTACAACTATTAAGTTTGGCGTTGCTGTCAGGGCTTCTCTGACCAGTTCGTCAAGAATCTTTTCAAATGTTGCTTGAGGTAGGCTCGGCGGTATATAACAGCTATATATATGTACACCAGAAATTTTTGCTCTAATGTAGCTGGTTTTGTCTGGAAGTTGCCCCTCTTGGATAGACTTATCTCCTACGACCCATATGGCTGCCTTCCTTGTTGCATTCGAAACCCACGTTCCAGCGTCTGGCTTGTTGTATTGTTCACATATTACCGCCACGTCTGCGTGCTGTTCGTACATTGTTTGTGTTAGAAGATCTTACGCTTCCCTGCCGTGATTTAAATTTATTTGGATCACTCTCATTTTCTTTTTGTTTTACATGCTGTCTGGTAAATTGGGCAGTTTTTGCTACCCATTTGGTGCTTGAAGTTAGACCTTCCGGCTTTATTGCACACAATATAAAAAGATTCCCTTTCACACGTTTTTGCAAAATGACCTTTCCCACCACATTTCATACAGCACTCACTCCTGTCTTCAGAATTTGTACATTTAGTTGCAGTATGTCCATATTCTAGGCATCTATAACACTTCGTAAGGTTCAGTTTTTCACGAATTCTGCAGACAACCCATCCAACCTTGATTTTTTCTGCGTTCAATAAGTATCCTGCTTCTACCGCTGGAAGGCGTATAGCGGCTGTTTGGGTGCCTGCATATGCCGGTCTTAAATTTTTAATTGAGCTTTCTCTGAAATTACTGAGTTCCTTGACTTGTGAGCGGATGTCATCGACTATATCATCCTTCGTAGTTATTTCGTCTAAGTCCCGTATTTCTAGTGACTGCTCGTGTGTTAGCGCTTTTATTTCCGCCTGATCTCCCAGTAACTTAGCAATCCCTTCTTTGTATTCTCGGGCACGCCCTGTCTGTGCTCTTATAAGTTGTAGCAGTATCTCTCCTTTGGCTGTCTTTCTGATTCGTGACACGTTTTCACCAAGCTGCTGGAGACCATCATCTTTTTTGACCGCCTTCAATGTGTCGCTATATGACATGTTGCCAGTTTTTATGATAACTATGGCATCAGGTCTCGGAGTGAGATTAATCTTCTTCTTGGTTTTGTCTTTGCTCTTTCGCGTCTTGTACTTGACTTTCACCCAGTTCTCGTCTCTTGGCGTTTCCGTAGGCGAAATGGGTTGGTGCGTGACTACCATTCGCAATTCACAGAGAGAACGTAGGTTCGAATCTCGGTAAAACACCAAAATTAAGAAAAACATTTTTCTAATAGCGGTGGCCCCTCGGCAGGCAATGGCAAACCTCCGAGTATATTTCTGCCATGAAAAAGCTCCTCATAAGAAATATCTGCCGCTCGGAGTCGGCTTGAAGCTGTAGATCCCTCCATTTGTGGAACAACGTCAAGACGCACACCACAAAAAGGAGGAGGAGCTCGGCCAAACACCCAAAAAGGGTGTACGCGCCAATTATATATATATACAATATATATCTATTTTGCTTGTAGCATTATCTGATACGTTAGCCAAGTGCATCAGCATCATATCATTGCAGTCGTTGGATATCGATGGCCGGGAGGATTTAGGATTTTGTTTCTGGGCGGTATTGACTCGCCCCGTCACAGAGATTTCACTGAGCAGAATAGTCTTTTCAACTATGCCCTCCATATCTGCCGCTTTTGGTCGGGGACTACTTATTTAGTATTCGCAGCTAACCTACATATCTATGAGCCGTTCAGCTATTCGCCTTCTGCCCGACCCCACAGTAGCCTAAGCTCAGCACTATGAAATGCATCTAACAAAACAAAACCGAACACTGATCAAAAAGCTGCTATGCGAGTAGTAGTAGCGCAACAGAAGCGATAGTAGTAGCGGTACCTGGAATACACATGAATAATTTTGCAAGTAGCACTCCGGCTGATTCCAAGTTTTCTACTGCTACTCCACTTACTGAGAGTAGAGTAAAGTTTTCCCTGTAAGAACAAAGACGGCGATCTGGGGTCATCCAGAGCTTACACTTTTCGCAGAAGGAACACTTGTCGAACCTGTTAAATGGTGACAGCTGTGCATGTCAAAGAGAATGTGAAGATCCCGATACCCCAATCGTTGACGACGGAATTGTCGTTCCACTACCCGACCATGACAAGGCGAGAATAGCAATATCACGGCTAAAGAACAACAAATCCGCGTGCGCCGACGGACTGCCGGCTGAGGTATTCAAGCATGGCGGCCAAGAGCTGGTAAGGTGCATGAATCAGCTCCTATGCAAAATATGGTCGGATGAAAACATGCCTGCCGATTGGAATTTAAGTGTGCTCTGCCCAATCCATAAGAAGGGCGATCCTGCAATCTGTGCCAATTACCGCGGGATTAGTCTTCTAAATATCGCCAATAGGGTTCTAGAGAGCGTATTGTGTGAAAGGCTCAAGCCCACCGTCAACCAACTGATTGGACCTTATTAGTATGACTTTAGACCTGGAAAGTCTACCACAATACGCCAAATCTTGTAAAAGACCCATGAAAGGAATATCGACACACACCATCTTTTCGTCGATTTCAAAGCTGCATTCGACAGTACGAAAAGGAGTTCCCTGAATGCCGCGATGTCTGAATTTGGTATCCCCACAAAACAAATACGGCTATGCAAGATGACGTTGCTCAACACCTGCAGCGCCGTCAAAATTGGGAAGGACCTCCCCGAGTCATTTGATACCAAACGAGGTTTCAGACAGGGTGACTCGATGATGTGTGACTTCTTTAATCTGATGTTGGAGAGGATCGTACGAGCCGCAGAACTTAATCGTTCAGTCACAATATTTTATGAAGGCGCACAATTGTTGGCGTATGCCGATGATAATGACATCATCGGCCTTAACAACCGCGCTGTTAGTTCTGCCTTCTCCAAACTGGATAAAGAGGCAAAGCGAATGGGTCTGGTGTCCGGTGAACGAGGACAAAACGAAGTACCTTCTGTCTTCAAACAAACACTCGGCGCTCTCGCGTATCGACACCCACGTCACTGTTGACAGTTTCGAGGTAGTAAAAGATTTCGTTTATTTACGAACCATCATTAACACCGATAAGAATGTCAATCTTGATGTAAAATCTCTTTTGCCAACAAGTGCTACTTAGGACAAAGTATTCAATTAAGAAGTAAAGACCTCTCTCGACGAACAAAACTAACCTCTACAAGGCGCTCGTCATGCTCGTCCTAATGTATGGGGCAGAAGCATAGACGATAACAACATCCGATGAAGCAACGCTTGGAGTGTTGGAGAGAAAGATTCTGCGTACAATTTTTGGACCTTTGTACGTTGGCAACGACGAATATCGCAAGCGATGGAACGATGAGCTGTATGAGCTTTACAACGACATAGACATAGCGGATCGAATAAAGATCCAGCGGATACGCTGGCTGGGTTACGTCGTCCGAATGGATACAAACGCTCCGGGTCTGAAGGTATTCGATGCGGTACCAGCTGGTGGTATCAGAAGAGAAGGAAGGCCTCCTCTGCGTTGGAAAGATCAGGTAGATAAGGACTTGGCTTCACGCCGATTAGCACGATAAAGAAACGACTGGCACGCTTTGTTAAACGCTGCCAAAATCGCGGAAGCGGTTATCGCACCAATTAAGAAGAACAAGAGTAAAATCGGGTATTGGTGGCATCATATTACTTTGATATTAATTTCTGCCAAAATAATGGTAATGAAAAAGCAATCCTTTTTTTCTAACAGATATTGAATTATCTTTACATTTTATTGCAAAATATACCCTAATACCTTGAAAGTTAATGAAAAGAAAGCTGGAGGGTAATGTGGCCCATGGTATTCGGGTAAAGTTGGCCACAGTATAAAAGCACCAAAAACAAATGTAAGACTTAATAAAAAGTCAATGAATTTATGTATTTTTTATTGTAAGTAATGAGCTTCTTGGTTGACTTTGTTTGACAAAAATTATTAAACTTAGGCAAATTTAAATGCCTCCTTGGCTTAAGGCTGTAATAGTAAGGCTTAAACTATTAGTGTACCTTTAATGAATTATTCGGTGCAAGATCTACAAATAAAGATGGCGTCTCTTTTAGGTAGTCACTTCTCGTAAGCCCCAACCTTATCGCATTGCAACCATTGTGTCCATAGATGAGACCCAGTATCAATTTTCACCCGAGTTTCATAAAAGTGGCATTCTGTCTTTTTGTGTGATGGAACATCAGGAAAGAGATCTTCCCGTCGAAATCTACTAAGTTTAAAGATTCTTTAGAATCAGAAGCAGACTGGACTTTATCTGTCCTTTTCCGCTCAGCTTTTATTGCCTTAAATTGTTCGTTTACTTTTGGTTTAAGTTTTTTTAAATCAACTCAGGCTTTTTCATTTTTATATGGTCACTTTGTTAACACAATTTTCCTTCCACGGTTTGTATAAGGCTTCCTTATTTTCGGTACAGGAAATGTTGGCCAAGGTGAGACACGGCTCGTGCTTGCAACTGGGTAAGATATATTGGCTGTAACAAATTCATTACAGGTATAAATATTTTCCCTTGCTACCGAAGAATTCTCCATTTGTATGGCTTCTTGACCTAATTCGCCAGTATGAAATCAGAGTCAGAAATCAGAGAGTCAGAAGCTCAATATTTCTTGTGTGGCTACAGTGACCATCTAAAATAAGAAGAAGCGAATCTTCTTTTGTTGGCTTCGTAAATTAAAAAAAAATATTTGAAACAATTTGTAAATATTTCCCTTTGTACCCATCCGCAAATATGACATGCGAATCTGATTCAGGAGAAGCATTCTTCATAAGCTGTGGATTTTGATTTTTCCGCGGGAAAATGAAAAACGGTGGGACAAAGCAACCACCTGCTAGAGAACGTTAATGTATAGAGAAGTCTCACGGGCTACGAATAGTGTTAATTGTCAAAAATGAAGTCTAACCACTGCCGCGGTGTGGTGAAACAAGAATCACAGAAGCAATGAAAGACATTTTTTTATATAAATATAAATAAATAAGAAAAAGTTAATGCAAATCGCAGAAATCGTTTTAAAAGATAAGTTAGCTTTTGTACCGCCATCCATGCCAAAAAAAACTTATAAGACACGGTGACAAAAATTTTTTGTAAACAGACTTGAGTATCGTATTCATCACACCAGACTGTCCAGGAATGGTTCAGTTTTTAATTTGCACAAATTAGTGTCTTCGTTATTCTAATTTGTATCATGATAAAAAAATCAGTCTTTTTCGTATTTGTACTTTTCTTTTTTTTTACTTTTAAAAACTTTTAAACAAATTATGACTTTCTGGTTTTGACCATTTTAAAGAGCCTTTCACACACTATTCGAATCAACAAAAAAGTGAAAAATGATTGTTTGACACGTAAGGTACCTTTTCATAGACCAGGTCACATATATGTATTTGCAAAAAAATTGAAATGTACATTCAAAGATACATATTATATATTTGAATTATAAGCACCAAAATTAAAAATCGAAGTAAATTTAATGTTCTCTGCTTTTATTTAAAAAGAAGATTACAACAGCAACAAAATACATTGAAAAGGAACTCACAACGTGGTGCGCACGTTTTATTAATTTAAAACTCTATACAAATTTGATGAAAACTTTTACCATTTTTTTTTTGTTGAAACTAATTTTAGACAAGAATGCATAGAGCGTACAAGTGTTTTGGTATATTGATATATAGGTATGTATAGGTAGGTGAAAAGGTTGAAGTGCACTCCTCAAGTAGCACTAAAGCGCCGTTTTGATACCATTATGAGACCTCCAACAGGCAGATATCTACAGCCAGCCAGAGCTGTTAATATAATGGAGAAGATTGATGGGATTTAGGTTGGCGCACTGCCCCAGGCTGTCAAAGAAAGGAGTACCCAGTGATCTTAATCGTCTAGCTGCCAAACCCGGACATTTACAGAGAAAGTGGTCAACAGTCTCCTTCTCTGAAAGGTCCCCACAGCTTCTGCAAAGGGGATTAAATGGTAACTCTGGCTTTTCCGTGTGTGTGCCGATCGTCCAGTGACCAGTAAGCACAGTTACCAGTTTGGAGGAGTCCAAAGGACTTTCTGAGTCCTTCGTATATTGTACTGGGGTCAAAGGGTTTTCGAAATAGCGCATGAAGAAATGGAGCTCCATTTTTTCTGCGCTTTCCTGAGAAATAATTTGTACAGTTCCTCTTTAACAACTGCCAGGGGGATGCCGATGCCCGGGTAGGAGGTCTCTGAGGCCATTTCAGTCCCCTTCCTGGCAAGCTCATCAGCAATTTTATTTCCTTCTATGTTCCTATGCCCTGGAACCCAGATTAGAGAAATGTTACCTGCAGACCCAAGATATTTGATATCCTCCTTACAGGAGCTTACTAGCTTTGTTCTGCGCCATGGCGTCGTCAGAGCCGTGAACGCGGCTTAACTATCGTAGAAAATGTCCCTCGATATGTCCCTCGCTCTCGCGTTCCCTAAGCATTTTGAATGCCTGCAGGATCGCAAAGATTTCTGCTTGAAAAACGCCAACAGTACTCTGCACTTAAAAGGAGATAGATAAATTGACAGATATACTCCTGCTCCGACTCCCGATTCCATATTGGAGCCGTCAGTGAAGACAGAGGTGCAAGCTTGGGTGCAGATTTTCCCCTCGATCGAATCTTGCCTATTTGGAAAGATTGCTCTAGCACGACCCTCCATCTCTAGTTTGCGGATAGAGAGATCTGTTCGAAGCTCTGAGAAATGCGGTGTGAACTGTTCGAAAATGCTACCATGTCCAATGAGAGATTGCCTCCATAGGCATTGAGGGCAGCACTGGGGCAGGTTTTACATGCTCCGGTGATTCGAATGCATGCAGTCCCTTGCATCCTCTTAAGTTTAGTGATATTATAGCCTTTCCGAAGATCTTCCCACCAAACCAGGCATCCTTACGTTAAAATTGGCAAAAACACTGCGTTGTACATCCACAGCACGATCTGTGGCATAAGTCCCATTTTTTGCCGAGCATAGATTTGCAGGATATACTCACCGTCTTTACCCGATTTTCAATGTGTAGCTTCCAATGGAGTTTGGAGTCAAGTATCAAGATACCTAACTTCCGATGAAAGCGGGAGAAGGTGGTTGTTTAATTTGGGATGTCGAAAGGGTGGAATAGCACCAGCTCCATTTTTTCAGAGTTGACTCAGAGGCCGCAAGCGGCAGCCCAGGGACTGAGTACAGCCAGTGACCTTTCCAAAATCTCAGCCATGACTGGGGAAAACAGTCCGGATACCATCAGGGCCAAGTCATCAGCGTATGCTACCACCACCCTTATTTAGCATTATCAGAACTTCGTCAATAGCATCTAGCCAAATTAGGGGCGAAAGGACACCACCCTGCGGCGATACCAAGAACCTCCTCCCAACCGTTGGATGTTTCTGATGCTGGAAATACAAACGTGGGGGTTTTGCCCTTATTCCAAATAAAGAGATTACGGCTAATAATGAAATCGAAAAGAAACTCACCTCGATAATTTATCTCGCTGCCTCCCCAAATAGTATTTCTGGCATTGGCGTCGCAGCCGATGAAGATGCCCTCTTTATTAAATGAAGGTGAGCCCACCAATATATGTATATAAATGTGCAATATATGTATATGGGGCATTCTTCGCCAACCGGACACCCCCATCTGCCCAGAACAGTTTTTATAAAAAAAATTTTTCCCTATGCCGAAATAAAAGCTTATGTCATGTACTTTAATTTGTCATGTGGCACTTTTTAAATATTCAAGATGGACCTACTTTTCTAAAGGGATTAATGCATCGATCTCTTCTCGATTTTCCCGACATTTTTAGGCGATAATAGTTCTAAAAAGAACTGTTTGACAGATTTATTTTTAATAGTTTATTCGTTTAGACTTTTCTATAATTTGTTCAAATTATTTCTGTACCGTTTGACATGTGAAATACATCAAGAACTAGTGATGTTTATGAAACAGTTGAACGTTGCACCAGAATCTCGTACGACGTTCTACAACAGATGCGATAATAGTTCTAAAAAGAACAGTTTGACAGAATTATTTTTAATAGTTTATTCGTTTAGAATTTTCTATAATTTGTTCAAATTATTTCTGAACCGTTTGACATGTGAAATACATCAAGAACTAGTGCTGTTAATGAAACAGTCGAACGTTGCACCAGAATCTCTCTCTCTACTTTTCTTAACAAACTACTTCATTTTTTTTGGTGTTTTCCAACATATATTATTTGTCAATATTCGTCGTCCATCTTGAATATTTAAAAAGTGCCACATGACAAATTAAAGTACATGACATAAGCTTTTATTTCGGCATAGGGAAAAATTTTTTTTATAAAAACTGTTCTGGGCAGATGGGGGTGTCCGGTTGGCGAAGAATGCCCCATATAAATGTGCAAAAGTTCAATTGCATCTTCAATTCTTATAGTGTTAGATATGTTCATATGTACTGAGCAACCATGACCTACCCACGACGCATCGCCTTATTATATCTACATGCAATATTTAGGGAGAAAATACTCTAATGATCGAACTCCTGCCTAACATACATACATATGGCTGCTAAAACAATTATCTTTTGCATATGCATAAAGATATTTGTATTTGCCTATGCACACTTGATGCCGTAGCCTATGAACGTACATGTTTCTATTCTGAACTCCCAGTAAAACAATTATTATTAGTATACACATATGCATGTACATATAACTGCACTCACAGGGCACTCACTTCATTCCTCTAAATGCGTATGTCGTCCACAAGATCAAAATACATTTATAGGTTCAGCCGTAGTGGCTATGATTCTAGTTGCCATGACGCTGAACACTTTCAAATATTGTACAGCACAACAAAATCAGATTCATTGATAAGTTCGAGCTTATATTTCTATGAGGAAATAGCTTTCATTCATAACACGAGCCACCCATATGCAAATTCATATTTAAGATTGAAGATATCAAATCAAAATAGGCAATACTGGAATATTTTAGGATAACCCTGGAATTACGTATAGTGCCTAAAAATTGGAGTAAAGGCAGGGTAGCTTTCATTCATAAAGCAGGCAAATTACCCTCTGCGCATCGGTTGATATTACGGGGTCATTCGACAATGCTTCTTTCAGCTATTTTGAGGAAAGTATGGTTAGGAAGGAAATAGATAGACTAATCATAACGTGGATTCTCAATATGCTGAGGAATAGAACAACAATCTTTGAAACTGGGCCAATAAGATTATGTGTCAAGTTAACCAAAGGATGCCCCCAAGGAGGCGTTTTATGACTGCTCCTTTGGATATTGATCATTGACAAGCTTCTCCGAACAAAACATGTGTGGTACCCTTCACCCGAAGAAGGAAATTAAGTTTAGGGACCTTTAAACTAGGAGACGCTGACTTAACTCTATCTGGGGGTATGAAATATCTGGGAGTACTCCTTTATAAAACATTTACCTGGAAAAATGACTTATCGTACATCACAATACCTATATGTACATATGCCAAAGGCTTTAAGGTAAAACATGGGGTCTGCGGCCAAAGATAATGGCATGGTCTAATAAGACAATAATAGTGCCAATGACTCTCAGGTATGGTGGCCAAAAGGAGACCAAACTATGACTCAGATAACACTTAACAAGGTATACAGAATTGCCTATCTGAGCGTAACGGGAGCATTGCTAACCTGCCCTACAGCGGCTTTAGGAATGGCCACTGGACTCATCCCACTCTATCTTGTTTATCTTGTAGCCAGGGTCGGCAGTCAGGACAGCTCTAAGGCTTCCTAATCTATTTCATCTCAAAGAAGGCAACCTTGCAGGACTTGTAAGAATTCTGGGTTCAATCCTGAACTCTCCGTGGCTGACAGTCGATGACGATATGAAAAGGGAAGTAAAATTCTCCAAGAACTTCAAAGCGATCATTAGCGACCGTTCAGCGTGGAGAAACAATGAAATCTCTTTAAAATAGTAGTGCAGGAATTGTTGGACCACATTTCAAAAAAGCAATTGTAATGGGAAAACAACTTCCATTTTCCAGGCGGAGGTACACGCCTTAGAACTGTGTGCCAGAAAATGTCTCCAGAGAGGCACGCACAGTGCTAATATTAACATTCTCTCTGACAGTCAAGCAGCTCCAAAATCCCTGGATAGCTTCTCATTCCAATCAAGGTTGGTCTGGGAATGTTTTAAAATCCTCAACACCCTAGCATCAAGAAACTTTGTTACCTTGATGTGGGTTCCGGGACATGAGGGGCTGGAAGGGAATGGAATTGCGCACACTTTAGCGAAAAAGAGGGCAAACACTCACTTCATAGGTCCTGAACATTTCTGCGGGATAAATAACACCTTCAAAAGTTCCTTTCTACCTGAGCAGGAACAACGGTCTAATCGATTACTGGAGAGCCCAATCGGGTATGCGGCAATCGAAAGACTCAGAGATCCAGAACGGATAAAGACAGAAGCAATACTTAACCTAAGCAGGAAAGACATACAACTTTACACTGACCTACAAACAGGACATTGTAAGCTTAATTATCACATGAAAAAGACAGGTGTGATAGAAAACGATTCTTGTAGACTTTTCAAAGAGGCACAAAAAGCGGCAGATCATGTGAAATGGGGGAATTGGGAGTATAGATCCAAAACTCCTGGTGGAAATGAAGCCACCAGCAGTTTTACGATTTATTAACAGCCTAAAACTGTTTGAGTAGGCTACGTGGTTGCACAATAGATCTTTTCAGGTCGTAGCGCACAAAAGACCAACCATAATAATAATAATACTCTTGCTCAAGTAAATCGAGAAACATTTTTACATTTTCTTTTGTGAAACTCATTGCTCTATAAAATAGGTTCGCGTTGGAGAGCGAAAACTAAGGTCCTTTTTGTGCCTGCGCAGGAATCCATGCAGCCAATCTTTCCATGCACATTGCTTAAGGACCGAACGGTTGTTTGGCACTTTGTTTTTTCCGCCAATTTAAACGCCTCTCGCCTCTCTGAATATTATGCCTTGTGAGGCCCTCAAGTCTTGATTCCATTTCTAATGCATATTTTACAAGTTGGCTTTCTGTGGTTTCGCCCACTATCGGCTTTCGTCCAACTTTCACACTAAATAAAAATAATCATTTCCTAAAAATACCGTTAATATTGCACGCCACTGGACTTCACAAAATATTTTGATCAACTGGTCATCAGTAAAGAGTCCAATTCAAAAGGCGAGCAGCGTAAAACACCCGTTATATAAATTTGAAGTTCATAAGCAATAATTCTAGTGCATGTTCGTTATTATGAAAAATATAGACGTTGACCACATTACCCGAATAGCCCACAATACCCGATCTTACTCTCCTAAACTTTTGTTTGACTAGTACTCTGAGCTACTAGCAGTAACGAAACGTACCTTAGAGCGGAGTAAAACAATTGATCGCGCTACCTACTCCCATACTCATATGTTCAAGTTCAGAGTAGTAGCGAGAGTTAAAATGAAAACTAAGAAGTAGTGGGGCAATTTCAATCCCCTGTGAAAACTACAGACTCATCAATACAAGTGAAAAATTTATTGGCGTCATTGGACTATTGGCGCGTGATTGAAACACGTTGTAGCAGCACTGCAACTGCAGAACAGAAAGCAGGTTAGACTTGGAACGACCCGAAAGCCCTTGCGACCATAACGAGCTGTATGTCGCCATTAGAGCTACCACACATAAATAATTGTATTTCAGCGAGAGGTGCTTGGATTAGGTTATCTGACATGTATCGAGGCCCTGAAAGAAAAATAATCTTATTTAAAAAGATGGTGCGTTTTCAGTTTTAACTTAGCGTAAGTTATAGTAGCCAAATTAACAATTTTTGTCCCATTGCGGAAAGCCTTAAGAAGATTGACGTATTAATTCCTGTCGACGGACTGACATACAGGTTTTTGAAGAAGAACAACAACGAAGCAGAAGAGATTAGAGACTGAAAAAACTAAATTGCGTCTTGTTCGCTCTGACATCATCTCTTCAAATAAATAACAGAAGAGCGAGCTAAAGCAAGGGAAACTACCAAACACAAGAAATTACCCACGTACATATGCCTATCGTCCCACGGCATCATCGGAAAGAACTGCATTTGGACGTATTTTTATGCTTCGTGCTTTCACTATTTAACACACGAAACTTTAATTTTATTTGTTCGTTTAATTTAAAAATTTCATTCACTGAATATTTGCAAAGAAGTATTTTCTCTTCCTTTTGGTTGTCTATTTGAAGTGATGACGTCATCGGCTTGAAAAAACGTAGAAAATAAAGTAGCGGTTTTCGGAAGGCGCCACCTTCGATACTATGAACACAGTGAAAAGTGTTTTGTATTTGTTTTAAAATAAAGGGTGGTTAAGTTTTAAGTGCCGGTGTTGATTTTGAATAAAGTACAATTTTTTTAGGAAATTATTGTCATTTCTCTTTATTATGATAATATTGGTATGGCTGAATTACGTATGGAACAAAATATCGGCCAAATGGCCGCCACAGCCTCGGCGGCACACCTCCATCCGATGGTCCAAAATTTCGAGGACGCTGAGTCATAATTGAGGTTCTATGCCATTAATGTGCGGAATTATCTCATTCTTTAGCTCTTGAATTGTTGCTGGCTTATCGACGTACTCCTTTTCTTTCAAATAACCCCAAAGAAAAGAGTCCAACGGTGTCAAATCACATGTTCTTGGCGGCCAATTGACATCGCCGTGACGTGAGACTATTCGGCCATCAAATTTTTCGCGGAAAAGAGCCATTGTTTCGTTAGCTGTGTGACCACAGCTTACTTGTTGAAACCACATATCGTCCACATCCATATCTTCCAATTCGGGCCATAAAAAGTTCGTTATCATCTCACGATAGCGAACGCTATTCACAGTAACGGCCTGACCGGCCTCATTTTGGAAAAAGTACGGCCCTATGATGCCGCCGGCCCATAAACCACACCAAACAATCACTATTTGTGGGCGCATTGGTTTTTCGGCAATCACTCTTGGATTATCATTCGCCCAAATGCGGCAATTCTGCTTATTGACGAATCCACTGAGGTGAAAATGTGCCTCATCACTGAAGATGATTTTCTTCACGGAGTGCGCGATATGCATTTTGATTTGAACGCCCGTTTTCATAATAAGCCTGAATAACTTTAACGAGTTGCTCGATTGTGCATCTTTCCATGGTTCAAATTAAATTAGTCTGAAATTGAAAAGTGTCAAATGAAATGCGAAAAAAAATGTAGGTTTAAGTGTGGTTCACACTCAACATCGGCCCTTGAAATTTAACCACCCTTTAGATTAAATTGCAACGTTATATAACAATTCATCGCTGACTGACATCTAGAGCGTGCTTGAATAATGGAGGGAACATTTCTCGAACCTGTTAAAAAGTGAAGTGGAAACTGCGCACGTCACAGAGAATGTGAAGATCCCGATATCCCAATCGTTCACGACGGAACTGTCGTTCTACTACTCGGCCATGATCAGGTGAGTATAGCGATAACTCGGCTAGAGAACAACAAAGTCGCGGGAGCCGACGAACTGCCGGCTGAGCTTTCAAACATGGCGGTGAGGAGCTGGAAGGGTCCATGCATGAGTTCCTATGTAAAATATGGACGAGAGTATGCACTTTAAGTGTGCTTTGCCCAATCGTCATGAAGGGTGATACTGCAATCAGTGCGAATTATACTACGCTGTCTCGTCCTCGAGATCAATTATAACTTGGAGTAACGCCAGTTGCCAGATCTAGTCACAACATTTCACAATAAAAAATAAAATTTTTACCAGGTGGTAACCCTTTACTTACGCTCCATTTTCCCGCTTTCCTCATTACGTTTTGTTGTGCAGATCTAGTTGCACGTGTTTTTATTAAATAAAGGAAAACGCGTATTATAAAAGTTTTTTGCATAAAATACACGTTTTATAAAATCTTGCATAGTTCCGAGATGGAGGATAAATCAATTTTGGATGATGCTTTACGCAGAATTGCAAATTTAGAGAGGGATGCTACACGGCAGAGTCGTAATAGAACGCGTAATTCTAGGAAGAGCAAACGACGCGGTAGTTATTCAAGCAGCTGCAGCTCTTCTCATCGCCTATTTCGAAAGAGGCAACGTACCGGTTACGACTACAGGCCTAGGCGAGATTCAACTTCTTCAAGTAGCTCGGGTACTGCCCATAATTCACGCTCGAGAAGTGGTGAATATTCTAAAAGAATAAGCTACGCGAATGCAAGTCAGATATCTGGACGGAAAGATGGTGTGCGAGTCGCAAGACGAGAACCACATCAAGCAAGAGCAAAAGGATCACCTGGCGAGCGTGACCTGCGAGACACGACACAGGAGTCAGGCAACTCACCTGATATTCAAGATCGCTCTAATTTATTGCTATCTAGTAATAATTTTTCTGAAGCCACAAATGATCAAATAAGGTCGCCGGAATCAACAAATGGTCAAGAAATATTAGCAGATTCCTTGTTGGCATATATTGGTTCTGATATTATATCCCAAACCAAGGAGTTGAAAATCTTACAGCCAATTGCTGAAAACTGGTTGGCTTTGACAAAATCTGGATTATCAGAGGAATCCAGAGAACAACTGCTGGAGAAATACCCGATACCTGAAAACTGTCCGGGGTTGGGCGGTCCAGCCTTAAGCCCAGAACTAAAATTGATGTTGGCGGCACATGCTTTGAAAAGAGATGGTTTTCAGTTAGACCTTCAGAATCAACTTGGTGCGGCGTTAAGTGCATTAGGGCAAGCATTTTCAAAGACGTTAAGATTTAATCCAGACGAGGAAGTCAATAAAGCTGTTAATGCAGCTCTGGGCGATGCAGGCAGAATATAGACTGATTTGCATTACAAACTATCTACAGCTAGGCGTTCATTTATATTACCGGGTTTGTCGTTGTTATCCAGGAATGTGGCAACAGAGGGCCCAGTCGACACGCTTCTGTTTGGTGAATCTTTCACTGAACGTGTAAAAACAGCTTCAACTTTAGAAAAAACAGGCATGGAAATGCATAAAAAACCGTCAGTTACCTCAACGGTGGTTTCAAAACCAGTGTCCAGCTATAAGCAAAAGCAGTATTTAAACTCGAAACCCCCTGTCAGGAAGTACAATCAGAAATCGAGTTACCAGACAGAGGGCAAAGTTTCTCGGAGCAAATCAAGCCATCATCAGGACAGCAGGAAGCCCAGCAATCATCGGCTGTAGACAGGGTAATTGCAGGTCGCTTAAAAATATTTATGGCTCAATGACTGAAACTTACCTCAGATGAAACAGTGTTGCAAGCGATTTCAGGTTATAAAACTCCTTTTTGCTACCGAGTATATCAAAGTCAGCCACCTAGCGAGCCTTGTTTAAATAATGCGATTTTGCCTGATTATGAGACTGAAATTAAACAACTGCGTGATAAAGGTGCAATTAGCGCTTGTAATCAAAGTGAGGGCCAATTTATATCTTCATATTTTTTGATTGACAAACCAAATGGTGGAAAGAGGTTTATTTTGAATTTGAAAAAACTTAATGATTTCATGGTTGCTCCTCATTTTAAGCTCGAAGATTGGAAGACAGTAACTCAGATAGTTTCAAAAAATGCGTTTTTGGCCTCAGTTATCTTGAGGATGAATATTTTTTGATACCGATTCACAGGAATCTCAAGAAATTTCTGAGATTTTCATTCAGAGAACAGTTGTATGAATTCAATAGCTTACCGTTTGGGTTATCGGTAGCTCCGTACATATTTACTAGAGTAATGAAATCAGTCATCAAAGAACTAAGATCGCGAGGGTGGCAATCGGTTACACCTAATTCTCTTTTTACACGATAGATACGTTCCCAAAGAATTCGTGTAAAAAAAAATTCGTGTAAAAAGGGAATTAGGTGAAAACAATACTAAAAAATTCTTTTTAGAGTTCACTAAAGAATTTATTTCGTGTTTACACATTTTAATTCTTTAAATATATTATAAGAAATAAATTATACTTTGAGAAAAAGAAAATAATATCTGAAATTCATTAATATAAAACAAGTAAAAATAATATAAACATAAAAAACTTGTATGCATTGTCACTTTCTGACAATAAACGCATACGTTTGCGTAAGACTAGAATATCACTGCCATCACTAGAATTATTTTGTTCATCATCTTGTGAAATTGTTTCTGGATTATCATCTCTAGGCTCCTGTGTTGATAATTCAGTAGTTTTTAGAAGGAAATCAGTCATTAAAGATTGTGTTTGATTTCGTGATAAACCTTTATAAAGTTCCCTGTAAGATGCCATTAATGATTTCAGTTCACGTTGAAATTTTGCAGCTCGTTCCTCATCAGGATCATGTTGTTGAAAATGATTACCTAATTTTCTGGCAAGATCAAGACCTTCTTTAATTAGAGTTGCATTTAAAATGGGAGGATCTTCTTCGTCATTATCGCTATGTTCTCTGTCTTGATGAGTCTCAAGGGTGAGGTCTATAATTTCATTTTCGCTCAAGCTTTTATCAGCTAATAATTCCTCTATATCGGTAAATGATAGATCATCGAATCCATCTCCACCAATTGTATGTGCCAGCGTTGTGATGTCAGTAAAAACAGCGTTATTATGGATGACAGGATCAGGATCTTTGCTTTTGACACATTCCGGCCAAATATTTTTCCAACATGAGTTCAAGGTTAATGGCTTTAAGTCAGCTAACGCTAACCCAACTTGATTAATGCAGTCCATAATAGAAAATTTTTTCCACATATCAATGACTGTTAAATCCTCATTATGGTCTAGTTTGTCTACCACGTATTGGAATGAACGTTTTATGTAGTACTTTTTAAAAGTAGCAATGATCCCTTGGTCTAGCGGTTGTATTAAGGATGTAGTGTTAGGCGGAAGATAGCAAAATTGCACATTTGGGTGCTCCAAGAGCGGATGGCAAGGTGCATTGTCTAGAATTAAAAGAACTTTAAATTCTAGACATTTTGCATTCATGTAGCGTCTAACTTCTGAAATGAAGTATTTCTGGAACCATTCTGTAAAGATTGCACTGGTCATCCATGCCTTTTTGTTTGCTGTCCAGTGAATTTGCAGTTTATTGAAATCTACACTTTTCATAGAGCGTGGTCTTAAAGCACGATTTACTAGCAGTGGTTTTAACATACGTTCTCCTGAAGCATTGGAACAAAACAACAATGTTACACGGTCCTTTGCTACTTTTAAACCACTGGCAGTTTTCTGCGATTTTGCAACATAAGTTCCGCTCGGCATTTTTTTCCAAAAGAGGCCACTTTCATCTACATTCCAAACTTGATCTGGGGTGTATCCTCCATCTTCAATAATTTTTCTAAGTTTTTCAGGAAATTTTTTGGCAGCCAATTCATCTGCAGACGCAGTTTCTCCCTTAATTTTTACATTATGGAGAGCATGTCGTTTAAGAAAACCTGTCATCCAACCTGTACTTGCAGAAAATTCGGGTTGTTTTGACTGAGATGAAGTGCCTGGCTCAACTTCTTTAATACGTTTATAAATTCTTAATGCAGTTTGCATGATAGCAATTCCATCTACTGGTATTCTTTTTTGTGATTTATCTTCAATCCACATTACCAAAGCTTTTTCCATCTTCTCTTTGACAACATCTCTTATGTATGACGATGATTTAGCACTTATTTTCGTTCCAGAACATACCGATTTTCTAATCGCAGTTTCATTTTTCTTGATCGTTCTTATGGTAGCTTCATGAATACCAAAATGCTTTCCTACAGCCGTTGCTCCTTGTCCTGTTGTAAGTTGATCTAAAATTTTAATTTTAGTATCTAAACTGATCGCCTTCCTCTTGGCTTTTATTACAGGTGAATTATGTGACATTGTGTTAAGGCTACCAAAATATTTTTCATATTAATAATGCAAAGATTTGAAAATTATTTAAAGCTTACCTGTTAACTAAATTGCGTAAAAAGTACATTACGTCTTTACTCTATGCATAATTCGGGGAATCCCACTCATATACACATATTTTTATAGCAACAGCTGTACACGATAACAGCCCAAAGCCGCTCATCCTGTATAGATGCGATTACATGCTGATATTCTAAGATCCTAAACAAATAACCTAAACCGATATGTTAAAACAAAAATCCCAAACAATGAATCCGATTTGCTCTATGAGATTCAAGAAAAATTCATAAAATATTGAAAATCGTGTTAAAACAAAACAATTCGTGTAAAAAAAAATTTTTTTTCTCTTTTTAACTCGTGTTAAATCAAATTCGTGTAAAAAAAATTCGTGTAAAAAGAGAATTAGGTGTATATATCTTAATGATATAATATACTATTGATGGGAGACTCGGTTTCAATTTGCAAAGGTAACATTGCGGAGACTACGCCTCTTTTGCAAAGTTGGGTTTTAATATTAACGTGAAAAAATCTTAGTTAGAGCCTTTTTAGGATTTATAATTGATACGCAATGTTTTTGTATGAGGCTTCCGGAGGAAAAGCGGGACAAAATTAAATCATCAGCAAAAAGCTTGAAAACAAAACCTGTGGTAAAGATTGCAGTTTTAGCGCAATTCATAGGGTATCTTGTGGCAGCTTGCCCCGCTGTGCAATATGGTATGGTTTACACGAAGCAGTTAGAGAGGCAAAAGGTTTTAGCTCTTAAAAAGCATAACGCAAACTATCAGCAGAAGGTTCATATTGATGTGTGCATTCATGAAGATCTTGATTGGTGGATTAATAATATCGATCGAGCAAATAATCCTATAAGAGAGGGAAAGTATGTTTTAGAAATTTTTTCTGATGCTTCGCTTTCTGGCTGGGGAATTTCATGTGGGGGTAATTATTCCCATGGCTGGTGGAGTGTTGAAGAGAAGCAAGATCATATCAACCTGCTTGAACTCAAAGCTGCCTTTTATGCGTTAAAATGTTTTGCATTCGCGTTAAAATCTGCAGAAATTTTGCTTAGAATAGACAACTCTACATCGATTAGCTATATTAACAAAATGGGTAGCATTCGGTACCAAAAACTAACAAAGCTTAGTAGAGAAATCTGGCAGTGGTGTCAAGATCGGAATTTATGGGTTCGGGCTACATATATTAAATCATCAAGAAATGTTCAAGCTGATAGGGAGTCGCGTATAATATCAGAAGAAACAGAATGGGAACTGGCAGACTATGCTTTCAATGAAATTGTTTTGTGTTTTGGTAAACCTCATATTGATTTGTTTGCCACAAACATTAACAAAAAGTGTCAAATTTTTTATTCTTGGTTTCCGGACCCAGAGGCATCAGCTGTAGATGCATTTACAGTAGATTGGTCCTGTCTGAAGTTCTATGCTTTTCCTCTCTTTGCACTTATACTAAAAGTAATCAGGAAAATAATCAATGATCAAGCCGAAGGGGTTTTAGTTGTGCCAAATTGGCCATCTCGGCATTGGTTTCCACTGTTTAACGAATTGCTTATAAGTCAACCAATATACTTAAATCGGGATATTCTTCTTCTGCACTCTCCTTTCAGAGAATTTCACCCAGCATGGAAATCACTTACCTTGATTGCAGGCAAATTATCAGGGAAGCATTTATTAAGAAAAGAGCACCGAATGAATCGTTGCAATTCATTTTAGCATCGTTATCCGAAAATACACTAAAGCAGTACAACAAGCCGATTATTTCTTGGTACTCCTTTTGTAAGACAAGGCACATCTCACCCTTTGAACCTACGGTGGCGGCATTATTAGAGTTTTTATTACCATTGGCATCGGGAAAAAGTCAGTATGGGACTCTTAACACCTATAGGTCGGCGATATCGTTATTGTCAACGTGGGATATTGGGAGAGATCCAACCATCAGAAGATTTTGCAGGGGAGTGTCCGTAATAAAACCACAACGCCCCAAATACGATCAGACATGGGATCCAAGTATAGTTTTAGGATTTTACTCAAGTCGGGAAGAGAGCAGTGAATTTAAATTGGATAACTTGTCTAAAAACTCGCGTTGCTCTTATTGTTGGTGACTGCCCAAAGAGTTCAGACCTTGTCGAAAATAAAAACGGCTAATATATATTAACTTTCCGAGATAATTTAGCAGTTATAAAGATACCTGATAGAATTAAAACTACGGCGGTGGGTAACACACAACCTAATTTAGTAATTCCGGCGTTTATTGGAAATAACAAAATATGCCCAGTTAAAACTCTTCAAGTTTACTTTAATGAGACAAGAGAGTTGAGAAGTCACACAAACGAAAGTCTTTTTATAACATTTAAGAAGCCTTACAGGGTAGCTACGTCCCAAACTATTAGTAGGTGGGTGAAGCAAGCAATGATGGAGAGTGGTCTTGATATAAAGCAGTTTTCAGCGCACAGCACGCGCCATGCATCAACATCGGCGTCGTTAAGGAAGGGCATCGATGTGGAAACTATTCACAAAACGGCAGGATGAGCAAAGAAGTCGGAAACATTCGCCCGATTTTATAATCGACCAATAACTAATGAAACAGGTTTTGCAAAGTCTGTTATTAGAATTGAGACTAATAAAAATACTTAAATAAGAAGTAGGTCTTTTAAAGATCTTAAAGCGAAAGACAAATCTCATGTTTTTGTAAATAACTACAAGTTATAATTGATCTCGAGGACGAGACAGCGTAGTATAATTATACGATCAAACGAACTTACCTGAGTGAAGTTCGATCGTAATTATGCTAGCTGTCTCGTCCGAAGAGATCAAACCCACCCACCACAGGAAGGGCAAGATGAAGAAGTATTCCTTTTTTCATTATGGCCCCGGTTCGATTTGTCGAAAATTGTAAAATTAATGAGGAAAGCGGGAAAATGGAGCGTAAGTAAAGGATTACCACCTGGTAAAAATTTTATTTTTTATTGTGAAATGTTGTGACTAGATCTGGCAACTGGCGTTACTACAAGTTATAATTGATCTCGAGGACGAGACAGCTAGCATAATTACGACCAATCAAACCCACCCACCACAGGAAGGGTAAGATGAAGAAGTATTCCTTTTTTCATTATGGCCCCGGTTCGATTTGTCGAAAATTGTAAAATTAATGAGGAAAGCGGGAAAATGGAGCGTAAGTAAAGGGTTACCACCTGGTAAAAATTTTATTTTTTATTGTGAAATGTTGTGACTAGATCTGGCAACTGGCGTTACTACAAGTTATAATTGATCTCGAGGACGAGACAGCTAGCATAATTACGATCGAACTTCACTCAGGTAAGTTCGTTTGATCGTGTAATTATATGGTGGGAAAACCACAAATATATTAGCTTATTACATTATTATTAATTATTCTTTCATTTATTCATATATGTACTTTTATTTACTCTTAATACTGTGAAATGCAACCATGTGTACCTCTCATTTGCTTCTAACATCTTTTTCTTTTGATCTGTGCTGTTGAGCTAATAAACGAAATAATTTTCGCTCTCGTTCTTTTTGTATCGATCCGACCATATATCGTTTTCATTTCACAAAGCAAACACAATTTGGTAAATTTGCGAATTACATATTTAATCAAATGTCTTTAGACGATACACTAGCACCGCCAACTGGATCTTCATGAGAATAAATAATTCCGCATTCCACGCATTCCATGCAAAATTTTACATTGTCGCTGCTAGCATACCACAGCTTGAATTAACGGAACTACGCCCTATTATTGATGCGGCACCAAGTACTGTAAGGTCTCTTTTTATGCGGACTATTTTTTTGCGATTTTTTAGTTGCGCGATTTGTATTTCATGCGAAAATTTCTTGGGTAAACATACATATAAGCTTGTTTACGAAGTCCGCGTGTAGACAGTTCCAGACAGTTTCCAAAAATCGTGCTCAAAGCTCACACCATTTGTTCCACTGACATATAACGTTTATGGATGTAAAGGAAAGTTAGATCTCCAAAGTGTGGATTCTCCGAGATTCAAGAAGGTCTTCACCTTAGCAGTAAATAAGAAAATTATATTGTTATTAATTACCCCAATTCTGAACGACCCTTTAAATTTGACCGTAAGCTACAGAGCTTCATGTCTGAATATCGTGAGCTACATAAAAAATATATTTATAAGTAGAATCATCATCGCAAAATTTAACTACGGATTACAGTGTCAGAAGAGCTACACAGAACGAGAATAAAGTTTATGAAAATCCATCGCCTTTACCGCAAATATCTATTGGAGAGACAGTCTCTTCTGATGATAAAGGTGATTTGGAACCACTTCTCAAACGGTGCAAACCATTATCAGATAGCGAAAATTATTAAAAATTTAAAGTTATATTACTTTTCAATAAAATAAAAAGAATTAAGTTTGAATACAAGTTCATTTTAAGCTCTTACATGAATTTCTTTCAGACCGCATAAAACGAGACCTTACAGTACTGGAAATTATCTGTACATAAGCACAAAGTTGACAGAGTATCTCACTCAAAGCCATTAATGCCGGTTACAACGCGTGCTTCGCGAAATGCCATTAGACCAACTGACCTCTTCAATGAAATGAAGCGTGCAGTCGGCTCCGCTTTAAGTGAGAGCATTCTGCTCGATTTGTGGGTGAACTGCTTGCCTGCATATGCGCAAGCAGCCATTATAGCATTTATTACCGAAAAATTAAAGATTACCGACACCATTGTTGAGTAGACCGGAGTGAAATACGTAAATTTTTTCAAATCATATCATAATAGCAGGGAAAAGTTGCTACATATCAATACAAATTCAGGAAAAAAAAGAAATTTCAAATCGGTTAATATCTTCCGTTCGCGCATTGCATTTAAAATTTACAAATTTTATAATTAATAAATTGAACAAATATTCGAAAAATTGTAAGAGGTGGAAATGATGTTAGATAAAGTTCATTTTTTGTAGACTATTACAACATCAGGTATAGTTTGAAAAGAAAAACGTCTACCGCTCTATCAAAGCCCCTACAGCCCCTGAAAAGAAGTGGAAAATGTCATTTTTTGTATAAATTTACGTAATTGCGGGTGGTTAGTTTCTCTATTTTAATTTTTGTGTAAGTCTTCTTGAGTATATAAGTAGAATAAATTATTCCCCTCTTAGCGCGCCCACTAACCACACTATCTTAAAGAAGTTTTGTACAGCTCTTGGCCCGCCCTTTTTGGACGACTCAGAACTCACCGCGTGAAGGTGACTGTACTACGAGTTCCACCCACTCCCTTCCCAACCAACCAACCAAAGATGAAAAATTATTTATTCGGGAGTGGCAAAGTCTGCTTTAGTGTCAAATTGAGGCATAACTGTACGAGAAGTGAGTGCTGCTCTTATAAACCCATCACGTCTCTCGTTCCCATACACTTTTGAGGACGCTTGAGTTACTAGTTTTACGCAACGCTCCACAGCTTGCGTATGGCATGGAATATTTGTTAAATCTATGGTTAATTTAGGTTTTTCTTTATCAGAAATTAATTGCAAGATATCTTCAGAAGAAAGGCTGTCTAAAATTGGGGGGCAGGTAAGTTTCATTTCAGACCAATTAATTAACTCAAAATGTTCATTTGCTTCAAAGTTCAGTTTAGGAACCAAAAAGTTTCTAATATTTTTGTCTTTTGAAGGGATTTCTTTTATTTTCAGAACTCGCCTCAATCCAAGATCGCGGACATGCTCTCTGTCATCTACCACCATCGAGAGAAGAATGTTTTCTGGATGGGCAAAAAAGGAATTTGTTTGAATAACCTTATGAACTACTGCCTGGACTTCTGAAGATAAGATTCTACATTTTTTAATACATTCTAAAATATGTTTAGGTCCGTCAACTATTGACGAATTTGTTTTGATTTCGAACCATAGAGGTGCGTATACAGTCAAAATGAGATTTGAATGAGATTTTTAGATGGCTCCTGCAAAGAAATGTATAATCGTAGGAACCTGTTTGCAATTGTCAACCAACGAGAGTGTGATATTGGTCCCGGATCTCGATTTGCTAGATCTGGGGAGCAAAAACCAGCATCAATAGCAATGGCAATGTCATGTAAGTATTTCTGATCTTTACTTAAGCTTATTGCGTCAAGCGTTCGTGGAAGAGAGCATTCGATCCTCTGAAAAGCAACGATGGACATTTAGCCAGCTGTTTGCCAAGAAGCCCACTGAAAGACTGAGGACCTGTTGTTTTACCATCAAGTATTTCAACTAGATGCCTCAGAGGTAATTCATTAAAATGGAGGAGACAGATAGCCCATTGTACTGGTCTTTTTAAACGCGTTTCAATGAATTTTATTGCACCATTCTTCCACCCAGTATTTGTTGACGTACCATCACATCCAATCACTACAACATTAGATTGATTTATACCATTTTCTTCAAAATAATTTACAATGCTGTATGCTGTGTCCTTTCCACTTTTTGAAGTAGGTACTAAATGACAAAGGTACTTTGAGCCTGGTTCTGCTATTACTGAAATGTGCTCTTCTTTTTTATAGATTGATAACGTTTGTTTCCTTTTTCAACTAAAACTAAAGTGTCATCCATCCTGCCATCAAAATACACACACATCGGATCGTTTAATTGCTCTATTGCATTCTCCGCTTCGATAAGTTTTAGTCTACATTTTTCTTTTTCTCTTCTCATTTTGCTTCGATCAACAACAAAAGAAGTATCTTTGTCCGTTATAAGACCAACGTCTTTAAATGCACTAGACACAATAGCTGCTGCTGCTCTATCAGATACTCCAAAACGATCACTTGTTAAGGCCGTTGCTGGAAGTGATAAGCGCATCTGTGCATTTTTTGAACTTGCTGACTGAGAGGAAATAGAGCGTGGGGTCTGAAAATCGGGATCATTCTTATCATTGTCAACTTCAGGAGTTATCTCTGTTTCAGAATCAATACTACTACAAGAAGGTCCAGGTAAGTTGGTCTGACTTAAGTGACGAGCTTTTCTCTGCAATTTTAATATAAGCTTTTGAGTTTCTTTGGTATCTACTGTCCCAATCTTTCCTTGTCCGAGATATCTTTGAGCATATAGAAATTTGATTTCTAATGGCGGTATCTTTCTATCTTTAGGGCATGTGCAGTTGATAGTTACCGGCCTGGGACAAATACACTTGTCAAAGCTTCTTTGACAAAAGCAATTGAGTGTCATCTCGCACTTGCAGGACGAAATGTCAAATAATGTACTTGAAGATTGTTCAATAAAATCATTGTACTTCTTTTGTTTCTCAGGTGTGTCTTTGTCCCTTGAATAAGATTTACGAAGAGTGTAGTATCGATCATGTAGATGTTTAATCTTTTGTACAACTCTTGTGTGGGAAACTATTGGAATCGAAGCCTTGGAATAAAGGGACTCAGTCTGATGAGCTACAGTATCTGCTACAACTGTGAAGCTTAACTTCTGACCAGAACTGGCAGCAGAAGATTCTACTGACATTTTGTACCTCACTTCTTGCCAACATTGTATAATGTCGGTATTAGTGGGAAGGACCGATGACAGCAGTGGTTTAGGTGCACCAAAAAATGGGCAGTGTATGTCCTTACGAGTAAGAGACATGAATAAAATGTTTCAAGAGATTTAATGTTAAGTAATTGTGTAAACTATGTAATTCAAAAGAACATCGAATAGAATTTTTTTTGACCAAACAGCGCTGTTCGACAAGAGTGAAAGCAGAACTGGTAATGACCAGAGAGTACTAGCTCTTCCGTGCACTTCGTTTATCGGTATGCCAGAATCAAAAGCAAAATGAAAAGAAAGACGATGGAATACAAGTAACCATATGGAAGACGATCTAAAGCACAGACGTGTTGTAGTAGCCGTAAGCCGCTTTCACGCAAGCCTCATTTGGCATAGGCTTCCTTAGTAGATTTGGTGTAAAATTGGTGAAAGTTGTGTCGCTTAGAACCACAGAAATGGATATATTAGAAAAATAAAAATCTACTACTCAATGCTGAAAGTGCTATGTATAAAAAGGGAGCTCGATCTTTAATCATTTACCACTTCTACAAGTTTTCGTAAATCAGCTAGATTTGGGATAAAATTTGTAAATTTTAAATGCAATGTGCGAACGGAAGATATTAACCGATTTGAAATTTCTTTTTTTCCTAAATTTGTATTTATATGTAGCAACTTTTCCCTGCTATTACGATATGATTTGAAAAAATTTACGTATTTCACTCCGGTCTATTGTTGAGTCGATTCAACTACGAGAAGGACGCGGTAACGAAGTGTGCGGCATACAAAACAACTCAGATTCAGAGCTCAGGACCGAAATAGCTACACTTACACAGCGACTCGATAAAGCGTTAGATAACGGCAAGACCCATTACCGTTCGAGTACTAAAACACCAGCAGCCATCGAAAATCAGACAGCAGTTCTGAATCGTGTGTTGGTATCACCGAAAATTCGGTCAAGAATCTAAAAGATGTTGCAAGTTCACTCGCTCACCACCACCAAACAATTCAAAATAGAATTATTCTGCCATTGTCGGGTCCTCAATTACAGTACCCGACAGGTACCCATTACTCCTTCTGCACGACTTTACCTACATATTTGCTGAGAGTCTTCAACCAGATCCGGATTCACCCAGAAGATGTTTGTAAGACTGCCATTACAACACGATTCGGCTTATAGGAATTTACTCCTGCTAACGGCCGTATGATATGGGGAATACAGAAGCTTAATGTAGCTTCTCGCACAATTGCCATATATCGGGAGATCAAAATCAATATTGGACAGTAAAAGAGCTTTGGTTACATTTATAAGAGTATATTGGTTAATTAAACAATGTTTCGGTGATAAATATTTAACTATACTTAGTTTGACAGCCAGTTGCTTTCGTAAGTCTAAGCAATGTTCTTTAACTGTTAGCTTTTTGTCAAAAATTATACCCAAAAACTTAAGACTAGTTGTATTGACAATTGGTATATCGTTATGCGACAAATATGGAAGTTTTTACATTTCTTAATGGAGATTTTAGCACCTGAGACTTCGCCCCAACGAGCTATGTCTGAGAGTATATCTAAGAAGTCTTTCTTTACAGCATTTAAGTCATTAACTTTAGAAAACAATAATAAATCATTTGCGTAGCAAATGTGAGAAACATTTTTGTACTTGTTAATTACAATACTGACTTCATTGAAGGCTGCTATGAACAAGATAACAGACAGTGGAGACCCTTGAGCTATACCATTATACCTACAAAGGATGGTAATTAGAGTAGGCGTTGTTAACGTTTGCAACAAGTTTGCGGTTGGTGAGAAAATCTTTAATCAGGTTAAGTAACTTAACGCCTAGATTCCAATTTTGAAACTGACGAAGCACAACGGGAACTCCAACGCGGTCGAAGGCTCTTTCGAAGTGGATACTCAGGGTTGACAGTTGATTTCTGTTGGAAAGAGTAGTAGATGCGTTGTTTTCAAAAAAGAGAATAGCATCGATTGTGCCCTGCCCTGCCTTAAAGCCTACTTGTCGTGGACTTATTAAGTTAAATTTTGTGGCATGCCAGGAGATACGCATTGATATAATCTTTTCAAAGAGTTTTGCCAGACAGCTAAGTAGCGATATCGGTCTGACCCCACTGACCTCTGTTGGAGTAGCATTTGGTTTAGGGATGGGGATAATTACTGCATTTTTCCACGCCTGGGGCTAAATTCCCTGGTTTAAGGGGGAAGTCTACTGTGACAAGGGAAAAAACAGGCTTATTTTCCGGATTTTATTTCTAACAAAATATTGCTCGTACATAAAATCTATTTAAACTCTTATCTTTATTATATATTTAAGTTTTTGAAAAAAAAATTTTAAGTCAAAATATTCAAAATGGCCGCTGTGGCACTTCTGCAAGCGCAGGTCCGCTTTTTTATACGGTGTACACGATATCTCGAGTTCTGATAAATGAATCAGCTTAAAAATTTAATTATATATTCTCTGTAATAGTGTCTCTCGTCTGACATAGGATTTTTTTGATATCGTTATTTGTTAAATTGTTATAAACAATAGTAACATCAATTTTAGGCAAAAAAAAAGAAAAAAATTTCAAGAATTTTTTTTTCAACGCCAAAATTTTTTATCGACATAATCCTACGTCAGACGAGAGTCAATACTATGTATATGATAACAATATTTTGTTTTTTTGTTTTAGATCACCGAAACGTAAGATTTCATGTACACCGTTTAGGCACCTAAGAAAAGCGGACCTGCGCTTGCAGAAGTGCCACAGCGGCCATTTTGAATATTTTGACTTAAAATTTTTTTTTCAAAAACTTAAATATACATATAATAAAGATAAGAGTTTAAATAGATTTTATGTACGAGCATAATTTTGTTAGAAATAAAATCCGGAAAATAAGCCTGTTTTTTCCCTTGTCACAGTAGACTTCCCCCTTAAAATATTATTATAGAGTCTTAAAAGTCTGATCTTCAGACAGAGAGGAAGATGATGAAACATGGGATATGATATACGATCGGCAATATGAAGCAAAGCGGTTGGCTATTTCTTTTGGGTCAGTTATGGGACCATTTGAGTTGCTTAGAGAGATTGCCGGAGTTTGGGTATAAGAGCCAGATAGTCTTTTAATATCGAGCCAAGCTTTCTTCGGATTAGTTTTATGATTAATGGACTCCGAGAATTTTTTCAGACACTCTCTCTTAGCTTGTTTGCACTTTTTGCGAAAAATTGCATTTGCTTTCTTATAGCGAATCAAATTGGTGTATGTTCTAGAACTTTTATATTCAGACCAGTAAAGTTGTTTCTCTTTTCTCAGCTGAGATAGTTCGGTTGACCAGTAGGGTACCGATTTTGAAAAGATTTTGTTCGTAGATTGTGGTATGGAAAAATGTGCAGAAGTCCGAATTATTTTAGTTATCACCGCAGCTTCTTTATTTATGTTGTCAGAATATTGGTAGTAAGAGCAAAGATTAGATGTCACTTGTTGAAACATTTCCCAGTCAGCTTTGTTTGTTAGAAACTTAGGTTTGGGAGGTACTTTGTATGCCGATTGAGTGCGGAGCTCAGTGACGATGGGATAGTGATCGCTGACATGCAGATCAGATAGGGTGATGGTTGTAAGTTTTGGTCCAATGTTGGATGAACAGATTGTTAAGTCAACGGTTGTGAAAGTTTTATGTGTAGAAAAATGTGTTGGGCTATTGTCGTTTAGTATGGTGAGATTCTCTGAGAGAATTAGGTCCTCTATAATAACGCCTCTGGTGTTTGTATTTTCGGATCCCCAAAGAGGGCTCCAAGCATTAAAATCTCCAGCGATTATAACCGGGGTTGAGACTGAGCTTATGAATTGCCTGAGTTCATTGCATGATATATTTTGTAGTGGTGGTATGTATATAGAGACAATAGTGAATTTAAAACTTAGTGTAATTTCTATTGTAATTGTTATGATGTTGGACTGAATGTGCAGTTCTCTATGGGGAATAGACTTCTTTACTAAAACCGCGATGCCTTGTTTGTTCGAATTGTTTTGTGGTAGGTTAAAGAAAAAACCTTTGTATTGAGTAGGTACCGCAACTGACTTTCCAGCAGCTAGATGGGTTTCTTGAATAGATATAACGTAAGGCGATTGTTCTTTTATCAAGGTCTCCAGCTCAGTGAAGTTATTGTAAAAACCGTGCATGTTCCATTGTATTATCTTAAACATTTTATTTGTATAGAGTTATCGCAAAACGTAATGAGGGGGGATATGTTACATGCATGTCTATTGACAATCGTCAACTGTCATGTACTGATCTCCAGTATTGTACTGTGTTAAATTATGCGTTAGACCGTCATTGATAGCATCAGAGTCAGTTGAAGTTGTTGTGAGTAATTGAGTTATTGGTTGATTTTGGTCTATATTCGTTTGTCCTATGATTCTTGCGAGAGTAGATCCAAGGTTGAAAGACGATTGTAAAAAAGAGTGAAGAGGTGGTGATATAGTGAGTTCATTAGCTAATGTATTTGTGGATTGTGATTCGTGTGTATTGATAATTTGTTGGGTGTTGTTGTTATCTGAGATGTTGGTTTGAGGTATATTTTGTTGGTCGATGTTGGAAGAATTATTTAATGGAATGTTGGATGGAGAGTCATTTTTTGATTTATTTTGTAGAATAGAGAGAGGTGAAATAATAGTGCTTGATGTTGGTTTTTCTTTATTATTATTTTTTTGTATTTGAGTTTCTCTTGCTTTCGTGGCGAAAGATGTATCGAGTGTAAGTAATTTTTTCGATGGCAAATATTTGGGACATGTGTTGGCTGATGAGGCGTGGTTGCCTGAGCAATTAGTGCAAAAAGTGCGTGTGCAGGAGGAAGTGTGAGGAGGAAGACTACAAGTAACACATGCCGGAGTACCATTGCATCGCTTAGTGGTGTGACCCAACTTTTGACACGTCTTACACCTCATGGGGTTAGGATAGCATGGTTGACTTTAGCACTTCTCCACGATACTTCTACTTTTTCAGGTAATTCATAAACGTCAAAAGTGAGCAAAATAACAACAGTATGGTGTGAAACACTGTCAACCGTTCTACTAAAATTGTATACAGCTACAACACCTTGTTTACTCATATTCTCTATGATTTCTTTTTCGTCAACATCAATGAGGCAGGGGCCATAAATTGTACCTTTAACACTGTTTAAGTTGTCGTTAAATTTGGCTTCAATTTCACATACACCGTTTGCGCGATTTGCGGATTCTTCACTAATAGCAAGAGGTTACCTGTACGAAATTCTGTAATCGAAATTATTTCTTTACTAATATACTCTAATGCTTTATGCACCGCAAAACATGAGTACTTTGATAGAGGTTTGTTGGTATCGATTGCACTGATAGAAATGAATCTGGAGTTAATATATTTTTTTTTTGAACCGGCAAAGCTGGAAAATTCAATGGTGAATAAGAAGGTTTTTTCCGTTTCGTTTGTGGGGCAGGAGCAAGCAATGCAAACCTGTTGTCCCCGAGATTTGGTAGCCCGGGGGCCGTCGTTGGTAAATTTTCCAAAAGCCCACTAGTTTTTAAGCACTTATAAAGAAAAAGGTAATTAATAAAATAGTAAATTAAAGCTTTGAAAGCAAGCACGTGAACGTTAAGCAAATAAACTGAGAAATAGTCAACACAGAGAAACTTAGAATGAGCGAAACACGTCTACTCTGAGTAAACACCTGTCGAAAATTGATTTGTTCTATAATTAGTTGCGATTTTATAGGTAGCTTCATTACTCTCTCATATAAGTCTTGTTCCTTATTGGCGAAAAACTCTAGTCATCGATTTTCACAGTATTCTCTTGATACCAATTTCTTATCACTCAGGAAGTGTTGCAATGAAAGAAAAAAGTTGTATCGTTTTCGCACAATATTATCGTATATGTCCATTTTCACAGCCCCAGTCACCATACGTTTAAGAAATGGGTCAATTTCATTCCGTTTTGCCAAGTCTTCGCAAAGGAAATTCGATCCATCATGGTTTTTGGTGTTAATTGGGGGGACACCCAAACATAGAGCTTCTTTTTGAATCCAGCTTTGCGCAAATTGTTTAAAATTGTTTTATGGTATATCTTTAGGTCCTGGATGATGCTATGACTACTAACATGCTGGTCAACCGGAATATTTCTGTGGTTTTACTATATCGACATTTTCGACGACGGGCCTGCCTGTGCGAGGTGTATCTAAAATGCCTGAACGGAGCCGACGAAACCATGGACCTAATTAGCTGTTATAGTATTGGCACCACAAATACCATTCACAATTTCAGCGGTCTGGCTTGCATTTCTTGCCTTTATGAAAAAAACCGTATAATGTACCGAATTTTCTCTTTGTTGACTACCATTGTTAACACCCTGTAACTCACAGCTGAATTGAATGTCACCTGGACAATGAACATAAACTTTAAATTGTTTGATTGATACTTTACGAGATATCGATCACTACGGTCATTTACCAAGAAAAAAATGATTTATTTTTCCCCCAAAAAATATATCCTTGCTGTTAAGTTTTTAGAACTCCAACATATGAAGGGATGTAAGATAAAAATAATTTTCAAAAGTATTATTTCACGTCACCTATAACAACCGTAAGAAAAATAAATCAGTTTTAATATGCAACTTTTTAAATCAACTGTTAAATCCAATTGAAAGAAATACAGATGATTCAAACTATTTGCGGTTACTATAAAGCGGTAAGAATAGTGTTGCATAGAGGAAGCATTTTTTGTTTAATTTCGATTAGACAAATTTTAATGTGCAATATTGAGGTGATATCCATTATCTGCTGATGGAAACACCAAGGGGTACGCACGATGTAGTTCAAAAATTCATTTCAATTCACCAAGATAATGTCTGTTGCACACTTATCCTAATCAACAAAAAGAACTGCTAATTCATTAGTAGCAGGAATTTTACACCCTCCAATAACATTGTTTTGTGCTGTTGTTGAAAATCGAAAAATATTAATTCTGATGACACTGTGTGACAAAAAAAAAAAATTAAATATACTTTTATGGAGACCTAGCACAACTTGTGGCTATAGAAAAACTAAAAAAAATGGTAAAGGAGAAATTTCCAATACACCCCCAAAATCTCATTTTATGGCCATAAAACCGTTTTTCAGTAGGTTGATGTGAAGAATAACTCCTAACTTCGCCAATTTCCATCCGATTTCGAATTTGCTTTTTTAGTTCGAAAGAACAAAAACAAGCCTTTTTGACAGTGTGTTGACAATTTTTCTGAAATGACAACTGACGAGACTGTAGACGGAAGTATTTGGAATTTTTTTATTTTTTCTCTATTTTTTCGACTTTGACATAATTTTTACGATATTATCCGATATTGAGGATTTTTTTTAGTACCCCACTGTTATAGTAAATTTAATTTTGCTTCAAATGAGCTATATCTGACTGTGTCTTTGAATTTTATATATGGGCATATAATTTCCATCAACTATTTAATTTGTGCCTAGGAGGTTTTGAGAATAGGTGCGATCCAAGAAATAAAGATTTTAAGGAATTTTTTGGTTCTTGCAGTCCTGGTAAAATAATTTCTCCGCCGGAATAACAAGGTCCAGGAGCTTCACGTTTTCTCGCGTTCCACTACAAACATAGGTATTATGTCGCGCTCGCCTACGTTTTAAGCAATTCACCGCAGAAGTGTTAGGTATTTTCCTATTAATCCATCTTCGCGGATTCTGCTTTCCATTTCAAGATTTATGGGCAATTTGGTTTTTCGGCTCAAAATCGATTTTTTTAATTATAAAAGAAATTTTTGTTTTAACTGCTCATAACTTAATGAAAAATGAACCGATTTTAATGATTCTGGGTTCAAAATGATCGTCCTTACTTACACGAGCGACTTCATGTGCAAACAATAGCAAAAAAAGTAGTTGAAAATTTTTTATTTTACAAAAAACAAAAACTGCGAAATATTTTCGAAATTCAATATTTCAAAAAGTACATTTTTTTTTAACTTTTTCCAAATCAAGAGGACACCTCAAACTTCAATTGAGCTGAATGCCCATTAGCTAAAATGAGTTGTTTTTGAGTCATGAATTTTTGAGAAAAAAACCTGTTTCGCACTTTTTATTTTTTGCTAAATAAAATACTTTCAACTACTTTTTTGCTATTGTTTGTACATGAAATCGCTTGTCAAGTAATGACGATCATTTTGAACCTAGAATCATTAAAATCGGTTCGTTTTTGACTTAGTTATGAGGAATTAAAAAAACAATGTCTTATTTAAATGCTTTCCATTTGAATTCAACCGGACTATTCGGGACATGTTCTTCGATTTCGATGTAACTCAAATATGTTGCGCTCTGGTAAAAATAATGAGACACGTATTTTTTTGTTCGCCCAAAAAACATTTTTTTAAGATTTATCGGCAATTTTGTTTTTCGGCTCAAAATCGATTTTTTAATTATATAAGAAATTTTTGTTTTAATTGCTCATGACTTAGTCAAAATCTTGGTTCCAGAGAAAGCACGTAGAAGTAGACTACTACTTCCGCCAAATCCTAAGTGGGAATGGCTGCTTTAAAGCGTACCTTCACCACTTTGGGCACGAAGAAGTGAGCAGTGCACATCAGCAGTTAAGGAGGACGCAGAACATGTGCTTATCACGTGTCCGCTTCAGAAGAGTAAGGGCTAAACTGGAACACAGCCTTGGCAGCAGCATCACGCCCGAGAATTTAGTGTCACTGATGTTGAAGAGCAAGGACAAATGGAGCAATGTTTAACACATAGCTGCCGAAATAATGCAGCATCTTCGATATAGCGAGCAGGAAGGCAGATGCGCAAACGCCAAATAAGAGAGAGAGCAAAGTATTGGGACCTCGACAGGCACCATCTCATTATTCTCTCCATCGTGCACTCAACAAACCTATTCTTATGCTCTTGAAATCAGTCGTTGTTTTGACCATAGATAATAAGATGCGACACTCTTTCACTTTGAGTGAGAGCGCACCCATGACCTCGTTTCAAAACTTGGCAGCATTCATACATTATGGGATGATGAACAGCAGATAGGCGATATGGCGGGCTGCCAGAAAAAACGCGCCGAAAATAACTGACGCGATTGAAATATTTATAATTATTTGTCTTAAAATTAATTCAATTGAAAAGTAATAATTCATATTCAAGTGAGCTTCTAAAATTTTCCAAAGCCTCTTATATCCTTTGTGACTTTTAATTTTAATTAGTCTTGTGTACATATGCATATGAATATGTTTTACTGTCTGCTGATTTATGTCTGTAAATTTGTAAATACGTAAATATATAATGGTTGAAAAGCGTAGGTAAGAAAAATGAATTTGAGTTTAAGATATTTTAGAAAGATTAAAGGTTATCTGCTTTGACTTATTCTGTTCGTTGTTTCAACATTTCTTTGTTACCCACTTTTTGTGTTATATTTATTTATTTTTATGTTTTATGTATTATGTTATAATTTATGTTTTTTGTGTAATTATATTACTTTTGTATTTCAATTTTAAATAACTTCAGCGATCAATGGTCAAAACATTATCTATGGTTTTGAAGCCACCGAACATAAGCAGCAGCAACGCTACCAATTTTCTTAAGGGGGGAGCCTGCTTTACAGGCTTAAGCTACAGTAGACATACTTGGACATATGAATAAAATGATTGACAAAAAATTATGGTTCCAAATTCGTTTGGTAATATGCAGTGCCTTTTGTCTGATTTTGAAATCCAAGTAGAAATTCTCATTTTATAATGGAAGCTGTTACCGATTATAATTAACGATTCAACATTAAAATTGTTTTTGCATTCATTATTTTATTGAAAAGAAAACTGTATTCAACTGCTAATGTTCTTAACTTGAACTTTTCTTTACTCTAAAAATGTTTTTCGTTATATTTCTACCAAAAAATACAACCGTGCCTAAAATATAAAAGCCTTTGATTTGAGCGAAGCGTGCTTTTAAACTCCAGTTGCCTACGGGAATTCAGACGCGTAGGAGGCACGAAAAGATATAAAAACCCTCATTATATGCACCTTAGTTTCTTTAACTACATGGTAGGCCATATAGCGTTTACTTTTTGGACCACCTACTTTTTGAGAATGGTAACACAAATGACATGTCGAATGTGTTCATAATTTACTTAAAGGTTTGACATTTACGAAATGGGACGCTATACGCTTGAACAAAATTGGGAAATATCTTCGTCTTCTTTTCTGATTTTTACATCGGTGGCTGCGTCAATAAGCAAAATTGTCGGATTTGGGGCTCAGAAAATCCACACGTTACTGTAGAGAAGCAAATGCATTCACAACGAGTCACTGTTTGGTGCGGTTTTTGGTCTGGCGGCATTATCGGGCCATTTTTTTCGAAAATGAGCGAGGAGCCGCGGTTTCAGTAAATGGCGAGCATTACCGTGACATGCTCAATGAGTTGTTTCCAAAAATTGAAGAGGATGACATGGACGACATTTGATTTCAACAGGATGGTGCAACTTGGCACACTGTCAATGTTGCACTCGAACTTTTGGCTACCGATTTTGAAAACCGAATAATCAGACGAAGTTCCGATATCAATTCGCCGCGTCGGAGCTGTGATTTAAGCCCGTTGGGCTATTTTTTGTGGGGAGCCGTTAAGGACAAATGCTATGCGAACGATTTGGTTTCGCGTTTTCCGATCAGGAGGCAGCCACGTTGCTTTGTGTATTTTCTTATGCTGGAATCTGGTGCTGCAGACTACCATGTTGCGAGCCCCGCCGAAGTCGATCAGCCTCTGTCCGTTAGCAGGTGTTTCGTTGTTCAGGCTGAATTTTCCGACTGTGGGACCAACAATTCGCTCTTTGCACACCCTGGCGTTGAAGTCGCCAAGCACGATTTTTAAGTCGTGGCGGGGGAGCGCTCATAGGAACGCTCAAAGCGCTCGTAGGAGGAATATTTGGTTGTATCGTCCTTCTCTTCCGTCGGGGCGTGGGCGCAACTTAGCGACATGTTAAAGAAAACGGGCTGTGAAGTGGATTATTGAGAGACGCTCGTCCACCGGAGTGAACGACAGTACTTGGCGACGAAGTCTCTCGTCCACAACAAATCCGACACCAAACTTGCGCTCCTTTACATGGCAGCTGTAGTAGACGTCGCAAGGTCCTATGTTTTTCTTGCCTTGCCCCGTCCATCGCATTCCTTGAATGGCAGTGATGTCAGCCTTTATACCCACGAGGACATCAACCAGCCGGGCAGAGGTACCTTCCCCATTAAGGGACCGGACATTCCAGGTGCATGCCCTCAAATCGTATTCCTTATTTCGTTTGCAGGGGTCGTCATCAGTAAAGGTAGTTCTCATCCGAGGCCTTGTAATTCTTTTCATTGGGGGGATTCTTAACTGGCGGATCCCAAACCCAGCGCATAACCAACTATCCTGGAGTGCTTCGCCGTCTCCCGTTAGCTCATATGCAGAAGAATCGTCCTGGCCACTCCCAAGTGAATGGCGATCAGTAACTTTCCCCACTTGCGTGGACTTCTACACATGGAACCATCGTCCCTCCCAAATCGGATTAATAACATTTATTCTGCTTATAATGGTTTTTAATTCCAATTAGCGGAGGCTAAAGAAAATAGATTCTGTGAATCGATGTTTATTTTCTTAAAAGTTTTCAATAGTTTGTTAACAGTTTTAGTCACCTCATTTATTCTTTTCTGTTGTAGAATATATTGAAATTTGTTGTTCGTGAGATTCTATTGGGGTCTCAGTTTTGGTCTTAATCTCTTGGAAGTCATCGAAGTCTGGCGTTCCAGCAATGTATTTTAATGAAGTCCCCAACACGTTAATACGACGAGCTTGCCGGTGATGCAGCTTAACCGCGTCGATTAGTTGGGTTATCGGTTCCGCGTCATTTTGTAAGAGTGGTTTTATATGTGTTTGTGGAAATTGGACAGTATTTTAGATTGCTTTTGTGAATTTTTTTACCGTTAATTAAAACGGTCATTCCTAAGTCCCCCCACTGTTTTTACTGTGAGCTTTGTGAGTTTGTTACCTATTCGTCTGTTGTTTTTTTATAAAAACTTTTTCGCCTGGTTGAAAAATGTTGGTCGTTCTATTTTAGTTGTGCTGATTTAGCTCAGAATTTTGTGTTGTGCTTGATAACGCCTAGGTATTCTGGTGAGCTAGAGTAAATAACAGAGAACGTTTATGTATAGTGAAGTCTTAATGACAGGAACGTATGGAATCCAAAATTATATATGTACATATATGAGCCCTTGATTTTGAAAGTAGTATATGTCAAAAATTTTAAAAATCTAGTTTATCAGCTATTTCATATCAAATCCTAATAAAATAACATAATCTGAAGAGACGAGCAGTATACCATGAAAATTAACTCGATAAAATGTGTTTATTTTTTGGTTAGTATACATAACACGGGTACTGCTTCTTTTGATAGTGGTATACGTCAGTCTGTTCACAAAGTTTGGCAAAATAATTGGTAATTTTGTCATGTCTTCAGATAACGGTTCAGGTATGATCAACTAATTCTTTGAATGTACAAACATACTATTTATAGTTAATTGTAAACATTATACGGCGAAGAAGTATAAGTAATGCTCGCAAGAAATTCAAACGAATAAGACTAATGTCGTCTCCAGATGAATCAGTTCATACTTTAAAAGTTAATTCGGAACCCTTACAAATGGAAGAAAGCAACATGAAATCAAGAAAGAGGATACGAAATCAACATAATTATGCACAAAATATAAGAAAAATGAAGAGAAATAGTGAAGGGGAATACGAAACAAAAGAGTCTAAGCATGAGAGTGGTAAACTTTTCGAAAATAAAGATTGCCTTTGTTCCAAAAAATGTATAAATGGAATCGGATATGAAGGTAGGAGAGCTAATTTTGATTCTTTTTGCAAATTAGCAAGTTTCGACAGAAGGACCTTGAATATACGAAAATATTGATTTGCTTCCATTATACACAACCATTAGAACAATAACAGAAGAAAAACGTAAAGATATAATGGATTTACTACCCTATATCCCAAAAATTTTTCACAAACACTTTATTTCCCAAAATACTAATAAACAAGTTTCTTATTTAGTTTCAACGAAATAAGTTTGAATAAAATGTTAATTACTTATAAAAAGATTTTCTTGATGGTATAAGTCATTTATAAATTAATTATGAAAGTGGTATTAGTAATTTCAACGTTTCAAAACCACATTCCCTTTAAAAAATGGTTATAAATTTCTTTATCATAAATATGACTTACACCACTTTCCAAATCAAGGGCTAATATTATGTCTGCCTAAGGTGCTCTGTAAAACTTTGTTGAATTCCCTTCAACCAAATCAAAATCCTTTACAGATATACGCTGCATTACCAAGGACACAAGAAAATGGCATATGCCAATACAAATATGTGAATGTTTAAACACATGTATATATGCGGCTGTGTGCACTTGCCACATCGAAAATATTACGCATTGTGTTAAAAATTATGAATTATAAAGCGTCAACAAAATGGTTTCTTAATTTACAGCTTTTAAGGTCTTTAAACAACTTCTTAGGTCTTAACTATGAATTAGTACATTATTATACGATATGTGAGTTTTAATGTTCAAGAGGAAAAATATGTAATAAACTTTAGATTTCTATACAAATGCATATTGATTGAAAAAAATCGGTTCAATAATTTGCGGCTATGGTCGCTGTTGTTATGAACAACACTGCACAGCTCACAGAAGCTTCAATATTCAATATATTTAGCACTTTGGGCTTCATCCGAAGACTGAATGTATGTACAGTAACCTTAAAATAAGCCGCAATCTGATTTCAGAGTAAATTCCTAACTTTGCAGATACTCGTATATGCATATATATAAAACAAGCTGACCCAGCGAACGTTGTTCCGCCCTAGACGCAATAAAAAAACAGATTTTTGATTTTATTGAGTTAATTTTTTTATTAATCAAGTATTTCAATGAAGCTTTAATAGATTGCACTTTTCAGTTAAGCACCTTGTGATACACGACATTTTTTGTTTTATTATATTATCAGGTGCAAGAACAAACAACGCAGATGGTTTTTCGACCCGTGAACATGCCACATATAATTGACCATGTGAGAAACATTGATTTTCTAGATTCAGACCACAAACTTTCAAGGATCGGCCTTGTGATTGTTAATGGTCATGGCGAATGCAAAACGGATCGGAAATTGAAGTCTTTTAAACTCAAACGGAAGATCGGTTGGGATCATCGGGATCCTCGGAATGAGAACTTCTTCACCTTCGAATTTTCCTTTGAGTAGTCGCGTAAATCACATTGTTCATCAATTTATTTACCACCAAACGCGTACCGTTGCAAAGTTTTGGTGGGCTTATGATTCGAAGCATTGGATAGTTGGTGGCTTCATCTTCATTTGTTACACAGTCAATGAATTTAAATGAATGCATTGTTCCAATGATATCATTTTGAATTATGTAGTAGTATCATCAGTCTTAGCCGCTAAATTTGCTCGCTCACTCAACCATTCATTATTTTTGTACTTATTAATGATGTTTGGGAATACTTTATTGATAAGTTCGTCTTTCGATGAGACAAAGTTACAGAAATTCGGAGTAAGTGAAATCAATCCGCTCGATTCGTCGGCAGGTACTCGACCATTACCGATAGTCAGTAATTGCTCAGAGAAATCTTAAGCAGATGTATCATTAAGTAATGCAACTCTCATGTTTGTTGTCAGCTGAAGTTTCCTCACATAGTGCCATAGATTCGATGATTTGAGGCAAGCGTTTATTTCGTCAGCTGCCGTTGATCTTGGAATTACTGGCAGTGTTTGGCGGAAGTCGCCAGACAGTAAAATCATTGCGCCCCCAAAACATCTTGAGTCATGGCGTATATCTTTCAATGTTCGGTTAAGTGTTTCTAATGCACGTTTATGCGCCATTGTGCACCCGTCCCAGATGATGATTTTCGATGCTGAGTTTTTTGAAATCTTACATGTTGGTTCTTCAATATTTTGAAGATTTAACGCCAATTTCAATGCTGAATGAGCCGTACGGCATCCTTCTAACAATGTGGCTGCTATTCCAGAAGAAGCAACTGCAAGCGCAATGTTGGATCTCGCACGAACAGTGGCTAAAATTACTGACATGAGGAATGTCTTACCAGTTCCACCAGGGGCATCAAGAAAATATAAACCACCATTTCCATTCTCAATTGCCTTCATTAAGGTATCATAAACTTCTTTTTGTTGGCGATTCAACAGTGGTACACTCGTTTGAACTACTAAATCTAATTCCTGTTGATCATATTCACGTTCCCGTTCCAACTCTCGATTAAATGCGTCATTCATTTCACGATTTGACGCTGGCATTCCTAACCTGACGAATAAACTACCGCACCTAAGTTAACACATGTCTTCAATCAAGAGTAAAGCCCGATTATGTATCTCCTCATTCATCTCAAGATCCCGATTTCTGGAACTGACACGAATTTGATGTAAAATATCTTCTGACATAGGTATTATCCTTGTATTTATGCCATAGGTTAGATGTGTTCAATGGAAAGCATATCGAAATGATGATAGCAAATAATGTGCGTATCTGATTTGGAGATGCAGAGATAATGGCTTCAACGATTGCCGTATCCCAATGGGTATCGTTTCCTAGTAAATTGAGTTCTTCACATGCAGCACGATATGTTGGGAATATTGTACCATTAACAGTCCGTAGTGACTCAAATGACGTTGGCCCACGCACTTTTACCAGCAAAAACCGAAAATAGAAGGATTCATCATTCTTTGTATGAACTGTATACATACGACCAAGAGCATCAGTAGAACCAGGGACCGTATCACCTCGCTTCCGTCGTTGAAAATTCTTCGATGAAGCATTCCAAGTGTAATAAAGTGACATCTCCGAGTAAAGCAAAGCTCGTGCAAACTGATCAATTTGGCAGATCGCAAAGAAACTGGTCAGTGTTGTCGCTGGAGGTGTTTCAGCACATTGAACAACATTCGAAGCCGTGAAATATACTCGTTTACCATTCTCCAGATGAACCGCCAAATGCACAACAGTAGGATGACGTTAGTAAATAGGGAATGCGAATATACGCCAAATCGTTCCATTGCAGTTCACATAACGACCAACTTGATAGCGCGCAATTTCATCGTTGGCTTTGGAGGATTGGATGGCATCCAAGGTTATTGGGGATTGATGGCGCCACACGGTCCATGAATCATATTTGTAATAACAACATCATGTAGGTCTGGATCGGCTTCGTGATGGGGAATCTCGGCACATATGATATCATATATTTGGCCTATTTGAATTCTTTCCACTAACCAAATAAGAATGTGTGCGTGCGGCAGGCCTCGTTTTTGCCATTCGATTGAATACATCCAGCATCGAGTATCTCCAAACACGCGTCGTTTAACAATGTAGTTCATCAGGGACCGCATTTTTTGTCTGAATACACAAGCTGTGATGTTGTCCGGGAAGATCTGACGAACATACCATATGTCATTGCATCTTGCGCATATTCATGCATATGACGTGGACTACCTGTGTACGTCGCCGGCAGAATAGTTAATCGACCAATATTATAAATATACATACTCCTCAGAACGCAGTTTGGCTTGGTTCAACCTAATCAAAGTTAAACGCTCCGTTTCTATTTTGACGTACATGTCGACGCAATACTTCTGAAACAATCGATGAAACCGATTGTCAGCATTTGGACGAATCATCAAACGATATGCGTAATAATTCATCGAGCTAACTTTCTTTGTAGTTTCTTCACCTGAAATTAAAACATTATATTTAGCATTTTGTACCTATGTAAATTTTTAGCATAATTATTAAGGGGTGAACATAAATGATTTTAAATCGGTTGCCAGTCATTTGTTCAATTTTATCTATACAAACATCCCCTTATCTTTTCCTGGTAATAAGCAGTGTAATTGGTATTTTATTGTAAACCAAAACCAAAGAATGTAAAATGTATGTCAAGTTGAACTATGATATTGCTACTCACCATTCAATGCATTTATCATATTGATATTAAAATAATATCCATCTTCTCCTTGCCAAAACATCAACGGGTACTGCAACGTGTCATAGGAACGATGTGTTTCAGATATTTGTTGAAGTTATCCAGTATCACGACGAGTAAGCACGATATCGCATTTTTCCAAGTTTTCGCCAACAATCAGGATGGCAACTTCATCAATTGTTGGAGCGTTAAATGTGCGTTCGTGTGTTCCAGATGGCCGTTTATCTACTCTGATCACGACTTTGTAGTCATCATTTGACATGCGTTCCAAAGCACTCTTGAACAGCCTGACCAGCGCATGATGTTCATGAAGTAGTTGCTGCAGATCTTTAAGAATTGCTCTTTTCATAGCTGGATTGAACCCTTGACGTCGATCAAGTTGTTCTTCCATGTTGCCTATGAAGTATATATTTGTAAAAATTCGATGGTGAATCTGTCCTTGTATCTATAAAAAGCAAAGCCAGTATTTTTTATTTAAAAACACTTTTTTTTCAATCAGCAAACATAATACGTATGAATAATTATAGTAAGTTCAAAAACAAATCAATAAATACCTTGAATGTCGGATTAAATCCCCGTTCTTCGATAATGTCTGCCCCAAATGAGGTCAACCATTGTATTTTTGAGTGTTTGCAAGAAAATGACGTGATTCTGGTGTTTCGCCACAAAGCAATGAATGCAATGGCTCAGGTGGCGGAGTCAATAATGGCAATTTCATTCTTCCACTAAGGCAGCACAATCCGGACGTTTCTCCCGAAACACTTCAATGCGCCACATTACTCGCAAACAACGTTCATTGGCCCAATGCCAACGCTAGGATGCAAGCAGTAATCAGTGTTGCAATTATATCGAAACGCTGCTCGATTCAAATCAGCACTTGATAATTTTCTTCTTGTGCGTCGAAAATGATCTACTTGTTGATCTCTGTTATTCGCTCGACGATTTCGCATTGCCAACCGAGCCGTTTCACGGGCTGCCTCGCTTTGCTCTTGTGATTGAGAAGCACGAAGTCGAGCCATACCAACGCGGCGCTCTTCACGGGCAATTCCTCGTGCTTCTTCAGTCGTTTCATTCGCAATGTTTCGTATCCTTCTTGCATTACGGCTTTGTCGGAAAAGATTCGATCGTCTTGGTCGTGGCATTGATAATGAAGATTCAAAGAGAATACAAATTACTGTGATTATATATTTCTGACAAAATTTATATTATCAAATGTTCTACTTAAGCATAGACAAACTTACATTTAGCTGTCATTTGCGTTTTGTTATTCCATATCAGATGCGTTTTTGTTATACCACTTTTTATAGTGACTTCACGGAAACGCGTTTGAATGGGATAAAAAGTATTCTATGTCCGTCTCCTGGTTCTAAGCTACCTCTCCACCAATTTTCACCCAAATCGGTTCAGCCGTTCTCGAGTTATAAATAGTGTAACTAACATGACTTTCTTTTACATATATAGATCATTGTTTCGAAATTTTCTCCTAGTATCGAAACGCCCGGGGCAGAACTTTTTTATAAGCTTCTTATTGCTGTTTGTTGCATCTTACTGTACGCTCATACGCGAAATATGCCAAAGCGAAAGTCGTGGCTTAAAAAAAAATTAAGTGGCGTCGAAACGCATCTTTATTGATTTAATGGTATTTTAAAATACAATCTTGATATGCTTACAGCTGGTATTTGTAATATTTTCTGGTTTCTTATTATACCTATTGCTAATAGTTGATACACCTACAATACAATATTTGGTGAATCAACGAAATATTGCTTATTCTAAATTTCGTAAATTATTTGCATAAGTGTCGTTCCACTCATTTCTTTACAAGCTAATTGTGTCGCTTGTGAAATGCGTTAGTGCAATGGCACTTATTTAGTTGGGAATCGGGTTACGATTGTATTTTCTTTTGGAGTAGAATGGTTGAGTGACGTAATTCCCCCTTCCTTTGATTGAAAACACTTCTGGGTTTTTGCATTTACGTTAAGTTAAATGGCTTTGTGCTTATTTGTGAAATAAATAAAAATTACAGATAAAGCTAATGTGCTTACTGCGATGAATGAAATTGTTAGCCAAATTATAATTTGATATGACTTTTTGTGGAAGGTTAGTTCTTCGATTTTTTGAGCGTTTTCAATTTGGTTAATAATTAATTCGTCAAATGTAGGTTCGAGTTGTGTGTTATTTATATTTGATTCAAGATGACGTATTACATATTTTTGTATAAATGATTTACTTAATTTTTATAAGTTTCGTTTTTTACATAAAGTTCACAATTATTGAATAAAATAAGTTGAGTTCCTGTGGAATTTAAAGTTCTTTCGTTACATGTACTTTTTATTTAAATTCCTTTTGAATTTTTTAAAATTATTAAGCCTTTTTCGATTTCCATAATTTCTTCTTTATAATTTTTGATTTTCTTACAATTTTTCTTTATTACACATGATTTTGAGGCTTTTAGGTTTTTTTTAATTATATAAATTTCTTGAAAAAGTGAATCTTGTTTTATTTATTTCCAAAAGATGTTCGCTTTTGAGTTGTAATTCTTCCGAGTTCTTGTTTGCACATGGAGTTATGAATATATGTTTTGCTATAGTTGTATTTGTTGGGATTTTTAATGAAAATATAATATTATCTGCGGCGGTTGCTGCTCCTACTTCTATGTTTTCTATTATAGTTTAAATATATCTATGTTGTATGTATTTATTTCCTCAGGGGTAAGAATGTTGCTGGACATTAACTCTTTCGCTACTGCTGGGACACTGATATCTCACAGCATGTTCACTTCACCCTGAAACTTGCAATTTTCATAGGAAACTCAACCAAAATGTCCCAATCAGTAGCTGCGAACAATACTTACAATTTACCGTTATCCGCATTCCACACTGTTTCAATCGTGTTTAGTTTTGATCAGTTGTTTGTGAGCAGTCGCTAATATTGCATCAAATTTACGCGTAATTTTGGTGAAATAATACGTATTTTTATAAGAAGTGTTGATTTTTGTAAAGAAAAATATTGCCCTTTTACTGGTAAGTACAAATATATATTTTAATAAGAGTTTTGTGAAAAATATTCAGCGAAAATTAATTTTGGGATGCATGTGTCCCAGCAGGGCTTTATATAGGGACATAGGTATATGTCCCAGCAGTAAGTTGTACATAATGTATCACACAGCTAATTTTTTTATTTTTGCAACCTCGTAGACAGCAAAGATGATGATGAATCCATGGAATCAGGAACTGATTTTAGTGACGAAAGTGATGATATTTGTAGTCCTGAGTTAGATAAAACCACTGGCAATGACGATTCTTCCAGCGATTCAGAGGAGACCGGATTGAGTGACGAGAATGGTGGCATAGACGATCAACCTGCACGAGGTGAGGAAGCCTCAGGCACGGTTATTTGGAGCACACCGAATGAGTCGTTTGTTTCAAGAAAATCGGTTAGTAACCACCGCGAATGCAAAATTGCAGTAAATATTGGGCGCCACTCAACCCCCTACGAAATTTTTCGCAAATTGTTTCCAAGAAGCATGTATTTGTACATTGCCCAATGTACTAATGAGAGGCTCAGAAAAATACCCATTACGGAGCGAAACAAAAAAAAAACTTCTTCAGACGGACTCCGGTGAAATTGATATATTACTTGGATCCATGTTTATCATGTCGTATAACCATGTGCCGTCGATTAAAAACTACTGGTCGAATCATAACTCATTGAGCAATGAATCTATAAAATCAGCCATATCACGTGATTGTTTTGAGCAGATAATGTCTAAGCTATATTTTGCTCCAGTTGACAAGCCTGCAGATGCAGGAAAAACCTATTACATTGACGATTTCATGAATTGCTTGAAAACAACTTTCAAAGCCTGCCGGGGTGATAGTAGCTTCCAATGTATCGATGAACAAATGACTAAATTCAAAGGGCGTTCATCATTCAAGCAATATATGCCACTCAAGCCAGAGAAACGGGGCATCAAAATGTGGCTTCGCTGCGATTCTTTGACTGGATACACCTATGACATGAGTATCTATTGTGGAAAAGAAGGATCTGTCCTTGAAGGGACACTCGGCGAACGAGGTGTGAATGGTCTTGCAGCAACGATTTCTAACCTTGACGTGACACTTTGCTTTGATCGTTTTTTCACCACTGTTAATCTTATTAACAACATACAATATCCAGCTTTGAGAACATGCATGTCCAACCGGAAGAATGTTCCGAAAATACCAGAAAAATTGCAGCGAGGCGAAGCTATTTTCAAAGTTAATTCCGCGGGTACGAAGTCAAACTAAAACCCTTTAATTAATTTTTTAAGTAACTTTCTTGATTGCAGGTACCATAGCGGTAAAGTGGCAGGACGTCAAAGAGGTAATGCTGCTCAGTAACTGCCACACATCTGAAATGAGCACTGTTAGACGCAAAATGAAAGATGGAACTGAGGCAGAGTTTCCATGCCCTGACATCGTAAAGACGCACCGCGCAATAGTGGGCGGTGTGGACTTGGGAGATCAAATGTCGGGATTGTATGATATAAACAGAAAATCAAATAAATGGTGGAAAAAAGTATTTTATCGTGGCATGATGATGGCTGCTGTAAACACTTGGGTTATCTCTTCTGCTCAAATATGAACGAGACGTTATCAATAAAACGGTCCGCGGATGACATATGGCAAAAATAAATTTTTTGGTAGGACTGTTATAAGCTTACATGGCAAATTTCAGCGTGAATGCCACATAGTTTGTTTTCTGTGCTACTGTAAACAAGTCAAGCTCGAGTGTGTAGGATAGCTGAATAGGAAGAAACCTGCTGAATAAGAAGAAACCTGCCTTCTTACCAGTGCTGGTCGAGATTGCTGAGTCGCTAATTGAAAAAGGAAAGGAATCTACCGGACATAAACGATCCCGTCGGTCTAGAAGATCATCGAATAGGTACAAATCAATGACAAATGTGGGGGATCATTTACTCATAGAGCAGTCTTAAAGACGTCGGTGCGTAGCATGCGCCAATCGAAAAGTCGAGAAAAGAACAAAAATTATTTGCCGGGCTTGTAATTTGCCATTCTGTATACAATGTTTCGCTTCATCACATTCATAAAATAAATAAAAGTAAAATCATATGTTATTACCAAAAAAATGTTTATACTTTCTAGGTGTAGTTTGTACCCTGTTGGGACAAATATATTCCTTTTTTAAATACTGTTGGGACACATATGTCCCACCTCAAAATACCGTTATCTACATAAGTTACAAGCTTCATCTAGTTTCTACGCACATAAAGTACCAATGGGTATCCAAAAACTCAAAAATAAAGTTTGAGCAAATCCCCTGCAAAAGTCGGAGCGAAAGGGTTAAGTTTAGTCTAGCTGATGCTAAGTTATTTTGGATGTGCTCTATACTATTGCTAAGCGATCTAATTCTCAAAAGAATGTCAAGATGTAGAAGATCTTTATGTATGTCTTAATTTTGATGTTGTACTGAATTTAATTTTAAAGAGATTTGTCTTCTATCTGATTCTATAGCTTTCTGAATATTTTGGAATGTTTTGTTAAAGTTATCATTTATCTTTATATTCTTATTTAAGGTGTCTATGGCAATATGGTTGTTCGTGTCAAGAACTTTAAAATGTTCTTCTACATTTTGTCTATCGTCGTCGTCCATACTTCTATATAGCCATTTCATTGTTGTACCTAATATGTTAATTAGTCCTCTTTTTTGTTTGTGAGGTAGTAATGTAAAGTTTGCGTCGTAGTATTGCAAATTCCTGTGTTAGAATTTGCCCCTTTTCGGTCAGTTTCGAGTCTTTTGCTAAATTCTCTAGTGGATCAATAATATTTTCTATTTCCTTTGGTTTGATTATGTGGAGGATGATGTCAAAATCTGTGATCACCTGTATGTTGTCGAGTTTAATTTCGGCAAACTGTCTTCACTTTTGATGTCTTCAGTTATTATCGTTGCGGTCGATCCTATTATCAGTGGTATTAACATCATTGATGTCAAGAGTACCTGCAAATTGTTGTTAATGTTACTTGCATGAGTGTTTTGAAGTGGTAGCTTTTTATATATAGGTTCGTGTTTATGTCTAAGTGCTCTATAATTTTTTACGTGTCCTGTACTTCTTTCGTCGGTAAAAACCTCTCTTTTGTTATTAATCTTGTTAATAACTCTTTCTTTGGCTTCTTTTATTCGGTCATGGATTATCCCTTTGTCAATTTTACCAGATGCTATATCTGAAGGTCTTTCTTTCAGTGTGGAATGGATATTATTATTGTAGGTTTGAATACATTTGTACATTTTCTCTCTTGTTAATAGAGTTGGTGATTGGAGTTCCATAATTCTAAATTTTTCTCCTATCGTGTTATGAAGTCGTTCAATATCTGAGTTCCCTGTATGACTGTTCGGTTTAGTAAAATGGACTTCCACCCCTTCTTCTCTTAAAAAGTCGCTTACATTCACGCAATTGAATTCATTATCAGTTATAAAGAGTCTAAGTTTTCCTCTCATTGCAAAATACATTCGTAGGTTTTCAACAACTGTAATGCTATTTCGGTTTTCTAAGAGGATAGCTACTGCGAATTTAGAAAATTTGTCGATAAAAGTCATAAAGTTATGCTTCTTAATTGTATACGTATCAAGGTGTACTATTTCGTTAGTATCCTTTGGTGGTCAGATGAAATTTCGGTTTGATAGGTTTTCTATCATATTTTGTTTGACAACATATATCACAGGTATTTATAAATTTTTGAATTAATTGTTTTAAATTTTTGTGAGTGTTATGAGTTTTTTCAGTCCTTCGTAATTTTCATTTATGCCTGAATGGCCGCTTTCGGCGAAGTTATAATTTTTTATATACCTAAATGTTTCGTCTTCATTCTGCATGTTTTTAGCATGGTAAGAGCATTTGAAAAATTTTATATTTCCATTAAATAATTCTATTAGTTTTTTCTGTACAGTATTATAATCACTGTCAGAAAGCTCAGAGAAAATTCCAACTTTTCCTGATTTGAGAAATCTTCTGAATATATCTGAAATAAAACCGCTATTTATATCTTCTAGGCATATATATATCTTCCTTTTATTTCCAATAATTTCAATCTCTCTATATTTGTGCTCAACTAATATTATTTGTGTGTGGAAACGATTGACTACTGTATCTAGAATTTTGAAATGATCATTTAGGTCCTCTTCTTGAGAGTGTATGGTTGCAGAGGTACTCATATTGTCTAAGTTATCCTCGATTTGTGTGTCCGCATTCGTTAGGTAGATGTCACCTGTTTCGCTATTAATTCTACTTAGGAAATCGGCTAGGGTATTTTCTTTACCTTTAATGTAACCGATGTTGATGTCATATTCACCTAATTTCAGTATCCATCTTTGTAGTCTTGGATTTATGTTGTTTCCTCTGTATTTTGTTTGTAGCCACTTTAGTGGTTGGTGGTCTGTTAATAAGTCAAATTTCCTGCCGTAAACATAGGGCCTAAAATAATTGACTGCCCATACTATGGCGAGAAGTTCCTTTTCTGTGGTTGAGTACTTTTTTTCGTGCTCATTCAAAGTTCTACTTGCGTAGCATATGGGATGACCTGCTTGCGTTAATGCGGCTCCTATGGCGTAATCGCTTGCGTCTGTAGCAATTTCAAATTTTTTTCTGAAATCCGGGTACTTAGGTATCGGTGGGGATATGAGTAATCTCTTCAATTTATAAAAGGCGTCCATGTACTGTGTATCGTGGACGTTGACTTTTGTATCCTTTTTTAGGTATTTAGTCATAGCTTGAGCTATTTTAGCGTAATTCTTTATGAATTTGCGATAGTATCCAGCTGCTCCCAGAAATGATTTAATCTGTTTTGCTGTTTGCGGCAGCTTAAGCTTTTGGATTGCCTCCACTTTGGTGGGGTTTGGTTTTGCACCTTCTGTAGTCAGGATGTGCCCTAAATATTCTGTGGTTGTAGCGAAAAAATTACTCTTATCAATTTGAACTCGTAAGTTATGTTTTCGTAGTCTATCGAAAATTTTCTTGATACTGTCCATGTGTTCTTGGGCTGTAGTGCTAAATATAAGAATGTCGTCTAAGTAAACAACGCAAATTTTATTGATATAGTCTCTCAAGACTGAATTCATAAGTCTTTGGAAGGTGGCAGGAGCATCTTTTAGTCCAAAGGGCATACGAACAAATTCGTAGTGTCCTAGTGGAGTAGAGAATGTGGTTTTCGCCCTGTCTTCCTCTTTTATAAGGATCTGGTGGAAACCTTTTGCCAGATCTAATGTTGTGAAATATTGGGCTCTTCGCAATTTTTCTAATATGTTTTCTATGTTGGATATAGGAAATTTATCGCTTACAGTGATCTCGTTAAGGGCTCTATAGTCTATAACGATGCGCAATTTCTTTTTACCTGATTTGTCCACTTTTTTGGGGACGATCCACAATGGTGAGTTATAAGGAGAACAGCTTTCTTTAATGATGCCGTGCTCTAGCATTTCCTTCATTTGCCTATTTATTTCCTTTCATGAATTTGAGGGTATCGATATATTTTAGAATATATTGGTCTGACAGTAGTTCTGACGATTTCCTGTCTTATTTCATGTGTGTGAGAGAGTTTTTGTCCTTCCTGAAAAAATAGTTCGCCATTTTCGTCTACTATTGTTTGTAATGGACTTTTTACCTCTTCGTTCATATCTTCACGTGAAAGCTTTTGTATAATTGTACTGTCTATTTGTGCAGTTTCGAGTGTGTGTATGTCCTCGTAACTGTGTGGGCATGTATCGATGAACTTCGTCCTTGTATTGTGGATTTCCATGTATCCATCTTTTAGGTTAATTATTGCCTCCATTGACTTTAAAATGTTTTGTCTAAGTATTCCGTCGAATTTTTTGTTTTTCAAGTTTGTCAACTTCCAACTCATTAGATTTTTTTCGTTGAATTCAGTTGGGAGTGGTGTGATAATCTCTGTATCCACTCTTACATTTCCATCTAATGTCTTAAAATTTAGAGGCTTCTTGAGTCTTTGTCGTTTATAATTTTTAAGTTTGTCTTCTCCGAGAAGAGAAGTGTAAGAGCCTGTATCAATAAGGCACGTAATTTCGTTTTTTCCTATTGTTAATTTAACTGCCGGTAGGTTGTAGCATGGGCAGGAGACCGAAAATGTTCACCTTCTTCGTTAGTGGTTTCTATGTTATCCACTTCCATGTACTGTCCTGAACCCCTACTTGTTGTGTTATTTGGAAATCGCCTACTTTATTGTGAATTTCTATTAGATTGTCCAGAAGCAGTTTCATTCTGCTTGAGCTGTCCTGATGAGTCGGAACTAGTTGTTTGTCCGTGACTCCTTGTGTTTTGTCCGGATCCTTGTCGAGGATAGTTTTGTGTCGACTCGTACTGTTGGTTGTTTTGTGTAAATCTATTTGACCTATTGTTCTTATAGTCATGTTTCTTAAGCATGCCAGTTTCTTCGAGTAAATAGTAAGATTCCCTAAGTGTCCTTTTATTCCTACTATAAACTATACTAGCTAAATTTGGATCTATCCCATTAACGAATGTTTTTAATATTATGGATTCATTAACTTCTGGTGCGAACTCTACTGGTTTGTTTTCTTCCTGTTCATATTTTGTGTTAAGTTTGTCTAAAATGTTTCTATAATTAGTAAAATAAACACTTACATTATTATTTTTCGTCGTGGTCGCCTGGTGGTAGAGATTGTGGTATGTTTCTTTCACGCCGAAATTCCTGATCAGCTCTTTTTTTATATCGTCCCAAGTAGGTGATTGTCCCAGTGTTTTGATTGCGTTTAATGCCTGTCCCTGGATCTTCGTCCTAATGTGACGCTGGAATATGAATTCTTCCAGCGGTAGATTTTGATTAAATAGCGGAAGGATGATTTTAACTTCCCGTATAAACGCCGATAAGTCATAAGTAGAGATCGGATTTTTATGCAAATTGAATATATTATTATGATGAGTTTCTACCTAGGTGCGAACTTCATGTGATGTTAAACAAAAATATGCACTTGCATAAGAATCCGATGTCTAATGATGAGTTTCTACCTAGGTGCGAACTTCATGTGATGTTAAACAAAAATATGCATTTGCATAAGAATCCGATGTCTAGTCATAAGACTTGCCGCCTCTGAACTCTTTATTCCGGGACGCCTCCTTAATGAGTTCGGTTACCGCTATTGCTGGTTGTGGTTGGTCGTTCATTTTGTAAACTTTTTCTTTTGTTTAAATATGTAGGAGCAATTCAAATCGCTTGTACGAGTATATAATCGTCTTTAGTTTCTTTTGATCTGCTTAGATCTATTTCACTGTGATTGTTCACTATTATTGTTTGTTGTTGCTTTTATGTAAGCACTATATTGCTTGACTTCAGCCAGCAAGTTTTTATTATTTATTTATTTTTCTTTTGTTTACACTTGTCACTTATTGTTCACTATTTCTTGACTTTAGTCAGAAATTTTTGTTTTTCGGTCCTTCGGGATACCGACGTTCTTGTAATCACTAATTCTTGACTTTAGTCAGGGATTTTATTTTTCGGTCCTTAAGGATGCCGATAGTTCTTTTAATCAATTCTTCAGAATTGAATCCTACCGACTGCACGAAATATTCCAAAGCGAAAGTCGTGGCTTAAAAAAAATCAAGTGGTGTCGAAACGCGTCTTTATTGATTTAATGATATTTTCAAATACAATCTTGATATGCTTACAGCTTGTATTTATAATATTTCCTGGTTTCTTATTATAACTATTGCTAATTGTTGATTCACCTACAATACAATATTTGGTGAATCAACGAAATATTGCTTATTCTAAATTTCGTAAATTATTTGCATAAGTGTCGTTGCACTCATTTCTTTACAAGCTAATTGTGTCGCTTGTGAAATACGTTAGTGCAATGGCACTTATTTGGTTGGGTATCGAGTTACGATGACCAGTCCACTTCAATTGTATTTTCTTTTGGAGTAGAATGGTTGAGTGACGTAACTCGCGCGCTTGATGCATAGCAGCTGCGCCTTTCAAGCATTAACATATGTACATATATGGGTTCAAACATATATTATACTACTGTGAAAAATCTTTATTTATTCTTGTAAATCAATTTAATCCCCTTCAAAATAATCCCCTCTCGATGAAATACACTTATGCCAACGATTTTTCCAATCCCCGAAACATGCCAAATAGTAAAATTCCGGTATAGCCATCAGCACCTTCTTCGATTCAGTTTTTATCTCCTCAATCGACTCGAAACGCGTTCCCCGGAGTGGTCTCTTGAGTTTTGGGAATAGCCAGAAGTCACACGTAGCCAAATCAGGCGAATACGGTGGTTGCGGAACGATATGCGTTGAATTTTTGGCGAAATGGTCACGAAAAACGAGTGCAGTGTGAGACGGTGCATTATTGTGATGCAAAAACCAAGAGTTGTTGGCCCATAATTCTGGTTTTTTTAGACGAATTGCTTCACGTAAACGACGCATAACGCTGAAATAATATTCCTTATTAACAGTTTGGCCAGGTGGAAGGAATTCATAGTGCACCACACCACGAAAATCGAAAAAAACTGTCATCATGACCAATATTTTTGAACGACTTTGACGTGCTCTTTTCGGTCTGGCCTCGCCTTTAGCACGATATTCGCTTGATTGGTCGGTTGTTTCAGGGTCGTAAGCATAAATCCAAATCTCATCTCCCGTAATGATGTACTTGAGCTTGTCCTGATAGTCTGAAAGCATTGTTTCACACACATCAACGCGACGACTTTTTTCCAAGAAATTGAGAGTTTTCGGTACCAAACGAGATTTGACTTTTCGTAGGCCCAAATGGTCTTTCAAAATGGTTTTCACAGATCCTTATGATATTCCGATCATATCAGTAAGGTCTTTAACAGTCAACCGACGATTTTTGAGCACTAACTCCTTCACTTCATTGACGTGTTGGTCATCTATTGACGTCGATAGTCGTCCGGAGCGCTCCAAGTCATCAACACGTTCTCGACCCTCTTTGAATTTTTTGTACCACTTATAAACATTTTTCTGCGTCATGGTCGAATGACAAAATGCCTTCTGCAGCATGCTAAATGTTTCCGCAGCCGAAATTTCATTCCGCAAACAAAATTTGATGGCACTTCTCTGCTCAATCAAATCAGACATTGTAAAAATCGAAAAATGCACTCTTGGTCGTTGGGTAAACACAAGCGTAAATATATTACTGATAATGACATTCACATGAAAGTTGGCCCAGATGTTATTACCAGTGCTGCCAACTCACGAAAAAAATAACTAGAGCGAAATTTTAATCCCGCGAAGTTTGACAAATAAATTCACCTTATTTTTTGCCCACAGTAGTAAACGGAGCCGCGACCATTCGACATGACAAAATTTCACGACTCACCAAATATTGGCAAATATTTCTGTAAAAAATATTTTATTATTGACTATTTTGATTTGACTTCTTCAATCTCATATGCAAATTTTTTTCATCATTGCACATTAGGTCAAATAACCGTTTTGCTGTGCGAAAGTGATAAGAATGAAAAAGCCGTCTTACTTTTGTTGTTGATGTTTTGTAATTAGAGATACTTCAAAACAAAAGTGCGTGGACTTTATTTCCTCTTAATAAAAAGCACCGTTACACAGGCACGCGTCAAAATCAATGGCCGTAATTTTTCGTATAAATTTGCTTGCGAGTTCAGCAGTGCTTGGAGAACTGTGAGTCCACGTTTCTCGAATTGTTTTGAATACAATTCATTAGTGTAGAACAGAAAATAAGGGGACATATAATAGTCCAGGAGCCAGGGGTCGATTTTGGACTACGTTTTTATACCGTTAAATTCTTGACTATACTTGTGATTGAGCTTTCATGAATAACGAAAGTGAACGTCAGCTGGCGCACTCGCGGTGGGTGTGATTGTGGCGGGATGCGAAACGTGTCGGAAAAAAATATCTACCAACTCATTTTATACCGGCTGAAATTTTTTTCATGTATTGCTGACATTTAGTAAAATAAAAAAAATAGTCAGCTGCGCGGTAGAGGGGGGAAAACACATCAGCTTTATGCCGATTGAAATTTTTTACATAATTTTGGACACATATGAAAATATAATAATGATAGTCAGCTGCGTTTATAGCAGTGGAAAGACCGTCAGCCGAAGCAAGAATGTATGATTGCGTTCATACATCTCAGCGGCGCGAGGAGTTTTCAATGCTTCGACTGCCGTCTTTTCTCCCAACGGACAATCAGCTGACGACTATTTTTCCGTTTTCATTTATTAATACTATAATATTTGAAAATTTCAAGCGGTCTTTTATCAGTTTACCAGAGATATGTTTAAGTAAATTGATTTATTATTAAAATATAACATTCTTGATTTATTATTGAAATATAAGATATTTAATTTATTATTGAAATATAAAACACTAGTATGTAACCCCCGAAAATCGGGTGGGCTTTTTTCCCACGGAAAGCATATGTGAAACTTTTATATATTAAAAGTTATGCTGATTAGAAAAGTATATATTTTTATTCATATGTAATATGTAAGAACTTATGCATATAACATTTTTAAAATTTTTTTCAGTTAAATCAGTATTTTTTATTTTTTTAAAATACTTCATTATAAACTACATTCACCGTCAAGTTTTCGTTATTGCCCATTTGAACTCGTATATTTTCCCAGGATCTAACCCGGCTTAACGCAACATAAAGTTGGCCGTGAGCAAAGCAATCCTCCTTTAAATGAAGCCCCACCCTTGATAATGTTTGCCCCTGGGCCTTATTTATTGTTATGGCTAAGGCTATTATAATGAGAAATTGGCGGCGCTTCAACGTAAAAGGAAGTGTGGTTTCGCTCTCCGCATAATACTTCCGCGTGCAAACAATTCGGATGCATTTGTTTTATGATAAGTCGTGTGCCATTCACCAACACAATTATACATTTTTTTTTTAGGCATTCGTAAAATTTCTTGGATTGGAATGTAAAAATTTTGTTTTCACAGATCTTTACGTATTAAAAAATTTTAAGAAGAATGGTAAAAAAATGTATACAATTCTCTCGACTTTTCGGCAGAATATACATGCATTTTTTGCCAAAAAAAAATTGCAAAAAATACAATGGCCGCGAGCAACAACTGCAGACATGTGTTACCGCAGACATCGTTAACACATTACTCATTATTGCTAATGAAATGGTAGATGAGCAATGGATTAATAGAATCACAGAGTTGAGTTCGACAAATGAAGTCATCCTGTATCATAAAATTTGTAAGTTAAATTTTACAAATACTCAATAGGTACATAAAAAAAGCGAAATATATAAAACAGCCTTCGCAGAAGTGTACAATTTCATTTCCGAGAATATTGTACAAAAAAAATTCTTATTTTTTGAGTTTTTTACAGTCACCTTTTGCCACTTCCATCGCCAATCTTGATCCCTCAAAATTATTACAAGTAGATTCATATAGATTTGAAAACAGGATATTCAAGAATTATCCGAAAGATATTAACATAGTTACAATGAATGGGAAGATAATTGTTAAACCGTATAGAAGAGTGCTTATCAAAACTGATTTGGATATTTTGGAAGAAGAAGATATTTTGGATCGCGCTGTATTAATTGTATGAAAATACATAGGCAATATAAAGCCTAAACGAATGTCGAAAGATTTAACATGCGATATTTTAATAAATGGAGAATGCGACGCCCCAGAGGAACTCATCAGTACAACAAGTTGACAGGAATCAGTCATACTATCAATTCAATAATGGCTCGTCAGCGCTGGTGTAAAAGCCATAGCATTCGTTCAAAAATTATTGCTCATGTCATAGAAGAAACTGGATTGCGTCCTGATCAAGATATTACAGCTGATCTTGAGCAAAGCAGAATAAAAAACATTCGTTACAGCTGGAACAATGTATAACTCATATTAAGCAAAATATGAATCCATTTTCCAAAGACGTAAACGAAAGTTTATTGATCAATATTTCTACAGGACAAGCGGTTAAACCGGTGATCGCAGATTTTTTACTGAATATCGAGACAATTGGCAATGAACAACGTAAACAATTTATTTATGAATGTTCAACAGATAAAGAACGATTTGAAAAAGTCATCAAGAGAAATAAAATTCTAAACTTGGCGAGTGTTGCACCGAAACAAAAAATATCAATTGCTGCAAAAAAGATATCAATACAAATGCAACGCGATTTATTTGGCCAATTATTTTCTCTGTCGTTAGAACAAAAATATTGACAAGGTTTTAGCATATCCTCTAACTCCAATCCCACTAGCTGTGTGTCATATAGATGGAACGATATACAAAACTGATAAATCGGTATTGTTAGAAGTGCTTCAAAATGAGAATGATAGTAACCCAGAACGGTGCGATGTAATTATTTATGATGGCTTTTTCATTATACATTCATTTGGGAATGTATCAAAGAAGCTGATGCAAGTATTTACGAACAATAATGCCAACACTATAATTGCCTTCGATAGATACATATTTCCATCAATCAAAGACAATGAACACTCACTAAGAAGCCGAATCCAAGGGCAGCGATTCCAAATAAATGGACCTGACCAAGTACGACCATCAAATTTCGCGGGGGCATTGAAAAATATTTACTTCAAAGAAGCACTTATCGACTTTTTAACTGAAGATTGGGCAAATGATCACATGGCACCATTTATTGGCAATAAAAGCATTTATGTAAATTATTTGGAATATCATAAATATCAAGTACATCAAGGCAAAGTACAAAGAGTACCAGAGCCATTGTTGACATGTCCAGGTCACGAAGAAGCTGATACAAAAATAATTTTCCATGTTTGATGCTCATGTAATAATACGATGTTCAGACACAGACATTTTATTTATTATGTTGGGGAACATGAATAACATCAAAAGCAATCTAAATATCTAGATGCACGTTGGGACCCGCAACAATCAGAAATTTATCAACGTCACCAAGTTATATCAAACATTGGGTCCCAATTTCAGCTCTGCATTGCCAGGAGTTCATGCCTTCACGGGCTGCGATTTTAACTCAGCGTTCTACCGCAAGGGGGAAAAAGAACCATTTAAAATTCTACGAAACTCACCAACATACATACAGGCACTAACTGACATTTCGAACATTCCAAATTGTGATCTTGATCAAGTCTTTGTAACACTGGAAGGGTATGTTTGCCGATTATATGCTATGACAGCAATTGAAGATATCCAAGTTGCTCGTGTCGTAACATTCACTAAAGCATACGGTACGCATGAGGACGCGAACCCGCTAAATCTCGAAAGAAGGATTGATGGCTCATTGTTCCCGTCCTGTAAAACGGAGCTAAAACAACATTGTCTACGTGCGGCATACATCACCCAACTTTGGAGCCAAGCTTATCATCCCGTGCCAGCCGAATTATTACCTACCGAGTATGGATGGGAAGAAAGCAATGACAAATATTTCTTCAAATGGTTTATAGGCGATCAATTGCCACCGACCATCACTAGCATCTCTAATCTCGACATGAGCCTTCTGGTATGAACATATTTATTCTCTCAATTTTTTTTGACAAATATGGACCTACATGATTTCCTCGATGCATTTGTATTTTTACAGACGATGTCGAAACTGAAGAAGATGGTGTTTGTAACATAACAATCGATAACTCCGATGATCACAGTGACGAAAATAGCGATGCTGAGAATTAAAAAAAATTTTTTTTCTCTCTCATATTTCAATTATCTATAGTATTATTTTAAAACATGGCGCTTATTCTGACTAAACTGCAATATGTACAGATATGAAATATATATCAAAAGAAAGGTTTTGATGAGCATATTTCCGGAAAATTATAAAAATTAAAATTGGTCAATTTGTTCATGAAATGTCTGTGTGTAAAGTTTCAAAATTTTCATATTGATAACAGCGATGTCTATGCAAAGAGGGATGACACACAAATATACGCATATATATGAGTACGTTTGCTTTGTTTAGCTCTCTTTCTAATGAGCACAGCATTGTATACATTTGGATTCTCAATAATTGTTTCGTTTTGTTCTCTTTACTAATAAATATGTATTCATGAACATAGTCCCAATGGGTGCTGCGAATTTTTTTCAAAATTTTGTTGTGATGGCAATAAATGGTATGAATTGATAATTGACCTGAAATTTGTCAATTCACTTAAAACAACGGTAACAATGCAAATTAGAAAGAGTTTTGGACAGACGCAAAATCGAATTTATTTTAAGAAAAAAGTACATCCATATTTAATTTTAAAATATCCCACGCACGTACCCACCGCTACTGGACCAGCTGACGGTTGGTTTCGTCATTCACTGGATGGCGTCTGCCTCCAATATGAAAATCAGTCGGTATGAAATAATGAGGTCGAAATGACCCCTGGCTCCCGGACTATAAGTAACGTGTGATGTTTTAGCTATTATCTTTTTAAACAGTTGGTTTAAACACGTTTCGTGTTTTGTTTCAATGTCAAACCTCTTCAGTTTGGTCTATAATTTAACCATGAATCGTCTCACAAACGAACAACGCTTGCAAATTATTGAATTTTATTATAAAAACGCGTGTTCTGTTAAGAAAGTTTATCGCGTGCTTCTTCCATTTTATGGTCAGTTTAATCGACCCACTGAAGCGGCTATTCGAGCTATTGTGACTAAATTTAGAACCAAATTTACATTATTGGGCATCAAACCACCAACACGCTTACGCAGAGTGCGAACTGAAGAAAATATCGCAGCTGTATCGGCCAGTGTTAATGATGACCATTAATTATCGATTCGTCGCCGTTCGCAGCAATTTGGCTTCTGTTACTCAACAACGTGGAAAATTTTGCGAAAGGATTTAGGTGTGAAACCTTTCAAAATACAGCTGGTGCAAGAGTTGAAGCCAAACGACCTACCGCAATGCAAAATTTTTGGTGAATGGGCTCTTGGAAAGTTGGCCGAAGATCCACTTTTTTATCGAAAAATTGTGTTCAGCGACGAAGCTCATTTTTGGATCAATGGGTACGTAAATAAGCAGAATTGTCGATTTTGGAGTGAAGATCAGCCAGAAGAATTGCAAAAGCTACCAATGTATACAGAAAAGGTCACAGTTTGGTGCGGTTTATGTGCTGGCGGTATCATTGGACCGTACTTCTTCAAAGATGCTGCGAATCATAACGTAACTGTGAATGGTTATTTTGCCCAAAATGCAAGAGCTTGACTTGCAGGACATGCGGTTTCAGCCACATGCCACACAGTACGCGTAACAATGGACTTGTTGACAGGCGAGTTCGGTGAACATTTTATTTCACGTTCGGGACCTGCCAATTGGCCAGATCGTGCGATATAACGCCTTTAGATTATTTTTTGTGGGGCAATTAACGCATTGGAAGCATTTATATGTATGTGAGATACCGGCCGAAACATTTTAAATAGTTTGCCAAAATTGGACTAAGTGGATAGACCATTTGAAGCGCAGTCGCGGTCAACATTTTCATGAAATAATCTTCAAGCATTAAATTACATGGACTATCGATTTAAATAAAAATGTAATACATTTTTCTGAATTTTAAGTGTGTTTTTTTGCAAAACTTTCCTATAACGTTTTATATTTATGTTGCTATATTTGCAAATAGCTTATTAGCCTATATAACCTTGAAATGATACAAGTTATCTTCCACATTGACTTTCTGGAAGCCCTATAAAATTTTGACCCCAGTTAACCTCTGCGAAATTAGGAAAAATAAACATTTTTTACTGTAAAATTGACGCAAAAGTAGAGAAAATACCTCAGAAAGATAAACGCCCTTAAGGACCAAAATGATGTGTGGCTAAATTCGGAGTTAAAGTTAGTGGTAAATAGCATTCCAAAAAAAGCAACTAATATCATTGTTTGTCGCCCGCGTGTGCCATTCAGCGAAAAATTAAAATTTGGCAAAAGAAAGGAAGCCGCAGACCTGTCAACTAAGAAAGCTGATACTAATCTTCTTGTTCGTGCAGCAGCAACATCGCTTCGTAAGCAAGAATATACCGATTTGGCTGCAATCCTGAAAGAAAGTATAGAAAGCCCAACAAGGCCATCAAAAATGCGGAAAATGTATATTTACGCTACCAAATCGCCAATCCAACTTTTTGCAGATAACACTTTAGCTTTCCTTCTTGAAAATTATTTTTCAAGAGAGCAGTACAACGCAATACGCTACGAAAATAAGTTAAGAAAGCGAGACATTTATCCACACTATTCAAAAATTACAGCCGCTAAATTCAAATGCTCACCTCAGGATTTAGAGGCAAATGAGACCTTTGTAAAAATTTCGTTGCAACCTATTTTAGAGCATAGGGCTAAAATAATTGTTGAGATGCAAAAAGAAGTTTTTCAAGGTCAATTTAAACAAACGTTTGATAAACCAGGTTCGTCGAATAGCAGTGATGCTCTCTTTTCTCTACTACAGTAATTCCATTAAGGTTATTGCTATTGTCGGGAAAACCAATTTGGAACAATCGCTCACCGCAATCTGTAAGATTTTGTCGGCCCATTAAACTGAAGTTCGTAAAAGAGACAGAAGAAGTTGTTTTAAAGGAAGACTTGGCCTTGAAAGAAGAAATTCTTCTTCATCTTATTTGGCGCTATAACCGCTTACGCGATTTTGGCCGAGTTTAACAAAGCGCGTCAGTCGTTTCTTTCTCGTGCTAACCGGCGCCAATTGGACACACCAAGTGAAGCCAAGTCCTTCTCTACCTGATCTTTCCAACGCAGACGAGGCGTTCCTCTTCCTCTGCTACCACCAGCTGGTACCGCATCGAATACATTAAAAGCCGGAGCGTTTGTATCCATTGGGAAGACTTGACCTAGCCAATGTAGCCGTTTGATCTTTCTTCGCTGCTCTATGTCTATGTCATCATAAATCTCATACAGCTCATCGTTCCATCGCCTGCTCAATTCGCCGTTGCCAACGTGCAAAGGTCCAGAAATCTTATGGAGAATCTTTTCTCTTAAACATTCCAAGCGTCACTTCATCGGATGTTGTCATCGTCCAAGCTTCTGCGCCATACGTTAGGACGGGCATGATGAGAGCCTTGTAGAGTGTTAGTTTTGTTCGTCGAAAGATGGCTTTACTGCTCAATTGTCTACTTAGTCCAAAGTAGCACTTGTTGACAAGAGAGATTCTTCGTTGGATTTCAAGACCGATAACAATGTGTTAATGCTGGTTCTGAAGCCTTTTACAACCTCGGAATTATAACTGTCAACAGTGACGTGGGTGTCGATATGCAAGTGCGCCGACTGTTTGTTTGATGACATGAGGTACTTCGTTTTGTGCTCGTTCACCCCCAGACCCATTCGCCTTGCTTCTGTATTCAGTGTTCGAAAGGCAGAACCGACAGTGCGTTTCTTAAGGCCAAAGATGTTAATATCATCGGCATACGACAACAATTGTACGCTCTTATAAAAAATTTTACCCGAGCCAATAAATTCTGCGACTCGCACGATATTTTGCAATATTTGGTTAAAGATAGACAGTCACCCTGCGTGCAATCCCGTTTGGTATATAACTACTTGGGGAACTCTCGATTCCTCAAAGGAACGAGAGTCCGGTCAAGGAGAGGTCGAATTTGAATTTGTGTGCGTGTGTATATGTGTGTTTTTTCATGGGCGTTGTGGCAGCGCGATACCCTCAAGTGGCCCTTTGAAACCAGGATAAAACTGTTGTTTCGTCGAAACTCCGCACCCCACGGGACAACCCTAAGTATTACAGCATGGGGGAGAAGGGTTCTTCTCCGTAATCTTTCGAGGAGCCTTAGTTTTTTCATCGTCTCTGCTATGACATCGCATGCTGCCGTCCATTTTTCCCTGCATTGTAGCATGGATTTCACGAATGTATCTGGATCGTAGTTTCCTCCAAATATTCGCCGAAGCTTCGATCTAGAGCCATAAAAACGCTTACATTCGAAGAATACGTGGTGAACGTCTTCTATCGCGTTTACCCCACAGTAATCACAAGTGGGATCCGATTCATGTTTGAATCGATGGAGGTGTTAAAAATTGCGTCAGATAGAAATCCACTTCTCCGTGTTTTTTTTCAATCCGGCTTCGCAAGTCTGGAATGCGGCGATGTGTCCAGCGGCCCTTCATTGTATTATTCCATATTTGCTGCCCAGTTTGGGTACTAGTTTCCCGTGTTACGATGCGTTGCATTTCACTGTCAGCCAATACTGCAGCTTCGTTTGCCAATATCTCTATTGCATACATTCCAGCGATAACCAGTGCTGCTTCTTCTGAAACCGTTTTAAAGGCGGAGCAGACTCGAAGCGCACATAAACGATACGCTGCCTTTATACCGCGGAAGTAGGAAGAATGTTGCGTAGCCATGTGCTAAACAGGAGAACCATATAATATTTGGTTCTTCAGCACGTCTGCTAGAAGTTGGCGTCGCTGTTTTTTTGGTCCGCGGGCGTTTAGCATTATTTACGATAAGACTGCTATGGTTACTGATGCTTTTTTGGTCGCATACTCTAGGTGCGTTTTAAAAGGTAACCTCCTGTTTAACTTCTGGTAGTGTTGTGGTGCTGTGATTGCCAACTTGTATAGTTGTCACTTCTACTTTTTTTCCGCTCGATATGAGAACGGACTCGGTTTTTTTCTCGGCGAGTTGAAGGCCGATTACTGCGATATCATCTGCAAATCCGATAATGTTGGAAACATTGGGCATATTGAGGCGCAAAACACCATCGTACATGATGTTCCAGTGCAGTGGTCTAAGGACTGAGCCTTGAGGGACCCTGCCTGAAACCTTTTAACTCTTTCTGCCTACTGCTGTGTCGTAATCCAGTACGCGGTCTTCGAAGTAGCTTCGTATCATTGCTCGCAGGTAGGGGGATACTCCGATCTCGTCCAGAGTGTCCAGTATTTTGGCACCTTCGAGCCATCGGGTATCACTTCTTGCCTGTTGTGCAATTTTTTTGGCGGTATTTACAACGTCAACGGTGGACCTTCCTTTTCTGAAACCAAACTGGTTGTCCGATATTCCCCTGGCTTAATCGATCTCGTTCTTGAGGCGGTTGTAGATTATTCTCTCGAGTACTTTACCTGCCGAGTCGAGCAGGGAAATCGGTCTGAAGCTAGACGGTTCCACGGGAGCTTTGCCCGGGCTTGGGCAGTAGAACCAGCCTTTGTTGCTTCCATATCTATGGGGATGTTCCCTCCGCGAGGCATGTATTAAGGAGGCGTACGAAATTCGATGTTGTCTGGTCAAAAGCCAGTTTAAGTACTTGGTTAGGCGCCCCATCTGGGGCAGGAGACTTATTAATTTCGATCCTATTCACAGCTTGAAGAACCTCGTCTGCTGATATTCTTGGGAACTGATGTGCAATTGGCTTCGAGGTTAAAGAAATTAACTTCCTTTGTTTGGGGAAAAGTGTATTTACCACTTCATTCAAGAAAATCGGGCATGTTGGTATGGATTCCTTAGCAGACTTCAGCTTCTTGGTCACCACCTTGTATGCTTCTTTCTTTTACTACGCTCTCTAGATGTAAGGGATGTCGTCCGCAGGACCATTGGTTGGTTGGTTTAAGTGGTGATTCTTCCAGAATCCAACTAGCGCTTCCGCACCATTTTGTTGCCACATCCTCGTTACCAACTTGTTTACCAGTTGTTTACAGCATGTTTATATCCAGTATGTGCGGTTCAGGAACCTTATCAGGTTGTTGACATTTAAGCCAGACAGCTGTTCCAGACTTTCGAACAGCGGTTTACCCAGGGTTAACATTCTGTCCTTCCCTAGGGCAGGGCATTCGCAGAGGAAATGGAAGATTGTTTCCTCTTTCTCCGGTTGTTTACAACTGTGACAGTATGTGTTGTGAGGGATGCCCATTTTGGCTGCTTGTTCTCCCACAGATCAAAAGCCAGTTATGACTGCCGTTAGTCTTCAGGCGTCCCGTCGTTTCATGTTTAACAATATTGAGGATTGTTTGAGGTTGTAGGTGGGCCATAACGTTCTGCTAATTTTGCATTTCGTCTGGTCTCTCCATCTACAATCCGCGATTTGAAGGTATTTTAGGGAAGTTGCACTCTTGGCTGTACCTGGTGGTGTGAATACCGATTCTGCAAGAGCGTTATTCATGGCAGATCCCCTTCGTGGGGACCCAGATTAAGGTAACTTTATGGCTTTCGCTCAAGGTGATGAGGCTATTCCTGCGTTGCTCCACCACTTTAGAGGTTGCTGTAGCTGAACCCAGTGCCTGGATTGCAGCTTGGCTATCCGAAAGAATAGCCATACTGCCCTTAAAAGAGGGATCTGCGATTAGTGGCCTACAAGCTTCCCCAATTGCCAGTACTTCCGCCTGAAAGACACTGCAAACATTCGGAGACGCACTGATCTTTCAATTTGAAGTCTGTGAGAATATATACCAGCTCCAACACCACAATCCATTTTACTGCCATCTGTATAGACTGTAGTGTTGAACTTGTTTAGTGAGAATCCCTTATTCCATTCTTTCCGAGATGGAAAGAGATTGACAAAATGTCTGCTGAATGTCACCGTCGGGACGATGTAGTCAGTCCTTTTCGAGGTATACTGAGTTTGTCGCAGTAAAAGACTAGCATGGCCATGAGCTTTTTCCTTCCAGCGACCCGCTTCACTTAACCTAAATGCACTCATTGTTGCCATCATCTTGATATGTAGTTCTACCGGAATAACGTGTGTCAGCGCATTCAGGGCCTCCCTAGGACATGGTCTGATCGCAGCGACTGTTATTGCACAGGCTGATCTTTGTATTCTGCTAAGTAATTTGATGTTGTATTCTCTCTCTAAAGCTTTCCACCAAACTACAGAGCCATACGTTAAAATTGGTCGTATAACCGCCTTATACAACCATAATGTATACTTGGGTTGAAGACCCCATCTTCTTCCCAGCATACGTTTACAGGTATATATAGCGATTTCTCCTTTCTTTACCCCTTCTTCAATGTTTAATTTCTAGCTAAGTTTGGAGTTCAGAATTACCCCTAAGTACTTTGCACTGGGGTTAATGTCCGTTAATGCTTGGAGTAAAGATTGGTACCTTATATCTGGTCACAAATAGCATGAGTTCTGTTTTACGCGTGTTTAAACTTAGGCCACAGCCTGTAGCCCAAGAGTTAAGCTCGCTTAGCGCCCTTTGAATGACCCCACTGATCGTATCCTGATGACATTAACACCACATCATCAGCGTACGCGACTGTTATTGCACAGGCTGATCTTTGTATTCTGCTAAGTAATTTGATGTTGTATTCTCTCTCTAAAGCTTTCCACCAAACTACAGAGCCATACGTTAAAATTATTCGTATAACCGCCTTATACAACCATAATGTATACTTGGGTTGAAGACCCCATCTTCTTCCTAGCATACGTTTACAGGTATATATAGCGATTTCTCCTTTCTTTACCCCTTCTTCAATGTTTAATTTCTAGCTAAGTTTGGAGTTCAGAATTACCCCTAAGTACTTTGCACTGGGGTTAATGTCCGTTAATGCTTGGAGTAAAGATTGGTACCTTATATCTGGTCACAAATAGCGTGTTTAAACTTAGGCCACAGCCTGTAGCCCAAGAGTTAAGCTCGCTTAGCGCCCTTTGAATGACCCCACTGATCGTATCCTGATGACATTAACACCACATCATCAGCGTACGCGACCATTTTTACCCCTCCTCCATTAAGTTTTGTTAAGATTTTAGTAATAACACATAACCAGAGGAGTAGAGATAATACTCCCCTCTGTGGAGTGCACTTGTGGACTCTTTTTGTTATGTTGATATTGCCCATATTACCCCTAATTATCCTGGTTTCTAGCATACAGATGATCTAATTGCTGATACAATTTTCCACCCCTAAGTCTATTTACGCCCGTTGGATAGCATCAGTGCTAACGTTATTAAATGCGCGTTCTATGTCAAGAAAAGCTGCCATGGTGTAGTGTTTGCTTGCTAGAGACCCCTCTATTGTTCGGATTACCTCGTGAAGCGCTGTCTCCGTCGATTTGCCTTTGAGGTAAGCATGTTGTGCAATTGATATACTGGAGCTCTCCAGCGAGCTTCTAATGTGTATGTCTAAAAGCCGTTCAAATGTTTTTAGAACGAAAGACGACAGACTAATTGGCCTAAAGTCCTTCGCTGTTTCATGCCCCCTTCTGCCCACCTTTGGTATGAAGATGACTCTAACAGGTTTCCAGCTATTTGGAATATAACCTAGGTTTAGACACGTTTTGAAAATTTCCATTAGCCATGGCAGTATATTAGCAAGAGTTTCCTGTAACATCGTGAGAAAAATCCCGTCAGGGCCTGGAGATTTAAAAGGTGAAAACGATTTGATTGCCCATGCAACCTTCTCTTTTGTGACTATTACATCCGCAAAATTCTGTGGGTCATAGCGGCTCCGCCGAGTTCCCCCACATCGCTATCGTGAGCGCTACATCCCGGAAAATGAGTATTTAAGAGAAGTTCTAGAGACTCTTCTGCCGTAGAAGTCCAAGTGCCATCTGGATTCTTGACCCAAGAAGCCATTGAATGATCTTTGGACAAGATACGGCTAAGCCTCGCAGAATCTCTGGTAGATTCGATCGAAGAACAAAAATCTCTCCAGCTCTCTTTCTTGGCGGCCCTAGTTGCCTTTTTGTACTGTCTCCGACTATCTCTGTACAGTTGCCAATTACCTGTTGAGTAGCTGAGATTAAAATTTTTTCTGGGTTCTTCTCTTAATTTCGAGAGCTCATTGCTCCACCAGGGAGGATGTGTTTTTTTGCTATATTTAAATGAACACGACGTCTTGTAGGCCCTACTGAATGTCTTCTCCAATGTTGCAACCCTACTCTCAAGGTTTTCCGTGAGAGTGATTTATCTGATCGGAATTCCTCCCAACCTATTGTTCACTACATTTTTGAACTTTTTCCAATTAGTTCTTAGTGGGTTTCGATACGGTAAGGGTGTAACCACCCTCAGATCCAGCTCGTAAAGGATCAAGCTGTGATCGGAGAAAGAATTTTTGTTGGAAACCTTCCATTTTTCTACCCTTACCGAACTGTTTACGGACAGTAAAGTAACATCAATTACTTCCGCCCAACCCCTAAAGTACTCCGTACTAGGAAAGGTGAAAGTGGGGGTCTTACCTCTGTTGCATACCGTCAGGTTAGTATTGATAATAAAGTCGTAAAAAGACTCACCTCGTTCGTTCGTCTCCGAGCTGCCCCATAGAGAGTGCCTTGCGTTGGCATCGGAGGACCATATTGCAGCCTTTTTGCAAGCGTCGTGCGTTCAGTTGGCTGACCTTTTTCTATACTGTTCGCTCAATACAACCTTGAGTTCAGCAATTGTTTGCGACAAGAGATCTTGTGCGGCTTCGCAATGGTTGAGATTGAGTTGTAGCAATCTCGTAACTGTTTTATCTTTTGAAGCGCAGCGGTTAAATAGTCTCAGTCAGTGCTCAGAATTGTTACTGAACAAAGTTTGTTTGTAAATTTAAAAAATAAAAAAAAAATTCAAATTTCTATTCCCATGTTATGGAGATTAACTTACCACGAACTAAGAGGGCATCTCCATATAGGAATTGGGTATCCCCCCAACCTGGCAGGAGGTATAAAATGCATTTCTTTCTTGCAATGTGGAGGCTAAACAAGGATCTCTCTGCACGAGGTAGCCCACTTTCTGGAAATCCTCCCGTCGAGGATGTGCAGGCCAGAACCCCACACCCTCTTATGACGGTAAGTGACACCCAGGGTTCCAGAGGAAGCGAACTACTAGTGGTGAAGCATGGCACATTGGCTATGCCAATGGAGAGCCAAGTGAGTGTGAGCGATACACCGTCGTCGAAACGGTCTGAAGCAACTCAACAAGTTGTGGAGGATGTGGAGATGGCGGACAATTTCTCAGTAGACTCAGACGGATCTCTGGTACCGAGTAAGTCTTTGACAACGGTTAAACCTGGTGTGAATCAGGTAAGTACCGGTAAAAAGGCCGAAGTTATTGGAGATTCGAACGCAGGTGTTGGTCTATCCGCAAGGCAGATCAAACGAAGACGACATAAGGCGAAGAAAGCCGATGCATCAGCTAAGGTAAATACTGAAGCTCCGTCAACTTCGACAACGGTAATGGAAACGGGAAAGCGTGGCAGAACAGAGGATTTCTCTCTAACGTTGCACTCTTCCGGAAACGAAATGGGGTCTGTGCCAACGACCGGGAAGAGGAGAAAGGCAAAGATGAGGAAAGTCGAGAGACGGAACTCGGAAATGCCTGCATCCTCGACCCAATCCAAGGCAGATAAACCTTTACCTGACAAGGCAAGGGCTAAGGGACCTCAAATGACGAATGACACTCTTCCGTCAACGTCTGGCGAATCATTCGCGAGAATGGCAGCAAAGGCAATGGCGGTGGAGATACATACCGACAAACAAGACGGTCTACTGTCCAAAGGGCAACAAGACTATCTTGACAGCTATCCTTGGAAAGCTATCGGTGAGTCGAAAGACGCTCCGACTGTCGAGGGTAAAAGCGTGGTGGACGGCATCGTAAAGGTGCACAGTTCCAATTCTTTTTTGAGAGAATAGCTGGAAAAAGTGATAGCAAAAATTCCAGCCTGCGAAAACAGTAAGTTCATTCTTGTTGAGAGTAGCAAAGGAAGGCTGGTACGAGCGAGTGTCTGGATTCCGAGTCCTTCCTGCAGTTCAGCAGAGCTCCTCACACGCATCCGTGTTCAGAACAAAGATCTTGACACGACTCTCTGGAGAGTATACTCGTGCCCCAGGCAGAAATCCGCTACCACTTCGGAGGCGGGTTAGCTCCTGGTGCTGGGTATCGATCTTGGGTCTCTCAAGGTTCTTAAGTCGAACTACGGGTGCCATCCTCACCTACATCTGGGGCGAATCCATTTCCGTGTTCAGGATAAGGTGGAGGACAAAGCGTTAATATACTCAGTCTCATGACTGAAGTAATATTAACACAGATAAATCTGCAGCATAGCAAAGCGTCTACGGCTCTCCTGTGCCGTAGACATGCAAACCAGCAAACAAACCCACACATAACACTAATACAAGAACCATGGGTATGCCACAAGCGTATCTGCGGTCTAGGTGCTATGTCGTGGGGACAAATACTTCATTGTGAAGGAAATGTAAGACCGCGAGCATGTATTATCAAGCCGAGGTTGATCGAACACACGATGTTAAAAGAGCTATGCTCCGGAGATATCGTTGTTGCAAAGATAAAGTACTTGAAAAGTGGGAACAGTGTCCAAGCTATCATAGTTTCGGCCCACCTACCCTACGACTCTTTTCAGCCACCTCCTTCGAGGAAGCTAAGAGAAGTGTTCAAGTATGCAGAATCCAATAATCTGGGGCTAATAGTGGGCTGTGACGCAAATCACAGAACATTGTGTGGGGAAGCAGCAAATGCAACCCCAGAGGTCTCAAGTTACTGGATTTTATCCTGTCATCCGATTTGGTCATTCAAAACACTGGTAACAAACCAACTTTTGTTACCAAAAGGTGACAAGGGGTGATTGATTTAACACCAATAGGTCAGTTGGAAATGAAATCAACCGATGGCGAGTTTTGGAAGAGGACTCTCTTTCTGATCATCGCCTTATCAATTTCCGAGTAGGAATCGATACAATATCAATACCTTTCGGTAGGAATCCTCGGAATGTGGACTGGGACAGGTATGGTGAGCTTGTAACAGCGCTATAATTAAACCTGAAAAAAAATCAAATCAGTTGAAATGATTGAAGATGCTACTAAGAAATTAGAAGGTACTTTAATCAATTGCTTTGAGGAGCTGTGCCCACTATGGCAAAGTAGACAAGGGAAAGCGGCTCCTTGGTGGAACCCTGAACTGTCGAAACTTCGTTCCCGGTCTAGAAAACTTCTTAATAAGGCCTTAGAGACCCAAACAGAGGAGGACTGGGCAAATCATCGACTTATGCTGAGAGAATGTAAGAAAAAAGAGGTTGTCTGTAAAGTCGGTTTACTGACGATAGTTTAACGTGATAACGTCATAAGAAAATACTGATTGAATGGTTGCATTTTTCAAAAGAAAATTTTAATTTTATTTGTTTGATAGATATTTTGTATGGATATAGAGAATGAGTTAACATTAACATAACATAATATAACATAACATAATATAACATAACATAACACAACACAACACAACACAACACAACTCAACACAACACAACACAACACAACACAACACAACACAACACAACACAACACAACACAACACAACACAACACAACACAACACAACACAACACAACACAACACAACACAACACAACACAACACAACACAACACAACACAACACAACACAACACAACACAACACAACACAACACAACACAACACAACACAACACAACACAACACAACACAACACAACACAACACAACACAACACAACACAACACAACACAACACAACACAACACAACACAACACAACACAACACAACACAACACAACACAACACAACACAACACAACACAACACAACACAACACAACACAACACAACACAACACAACACAACACAACACAACACAACACAACACAACATAACATAACATAACATAACATAACATAACATAACATAACATAACATAACATAACATAACATAACATAATATAACATAACATAACATAACATAACATAACATAACATAACATAACATAACATAACATAACATAACATAACATAACATAACATAACATAACATAACATAACATAACATAACATAACATAACATAACATAACATAACATAACATAACATAACATAACATAACATAACATAACATAACATAACATAACATAACATAACATAACATAACATAACATAACATAACATAACATAACATAACATAACATAACATAACATAACATAACATAACATAACATAACATAACATAACATAACATAACATAACATAACATAACATAACATAACATAACATAACATAACATAACATAACATAACATAACATAACATAACATAACATAACATAACATAACATAACATAACATAACATAACATAACATAATATAACATAACATAACATAACATAATATAACATAACATAACATAACATAACATAACATAACATAACCTAACATAACATAACATAACATAATATAACATAACATAACATAACATAACATAACATAACATAACCTAACATAACATAACATAACATAACATATCATAAAGCATTCACCAACAGCTTTCATTTGATACCCATATTGTACATACACGTCCGAAGGTTACCCGGGTCCACGTTTTGACCTATATCTCGAGACCCTATCTACCAATAGGTATCCAAACTATACGGAAACCATCTTCAATACCTCCTTAACAATGTATGTAAGTTTGGTTTAATTCTGTGCAAGGACACGGCGGGTCCACGTTTTGGCATATATTTCCAGACCATAGTCATCAATAGGTATGAAAATTACCCCGTATTAAAGCACTTATCAACAGCTTTCATTTGATATCCATATTGTACAAACACATTCTAGGGTCCACGTTTTGGTCTCTATCTCGAGACCCTAGTCACGGAGCGGATGGAAATACTCTGAACTAACATACATGTTAACATGTGAACATACATTCACCAACAGCTTCCATTTGATACCCATATTCTAAATACACATCCGAAGGTTACCCGGGTCCACGTTTTGACCTATATCTCGAGACCCTATCTACCAATAGGTATCCAAACTATACGGAAACCATCTTCAATACCTCCTTAACAATGTATGTAAGTTTGGTTTAATTCGGTGCAAGGACACGGCGGGTCCACGTTTTGGCATATATTTCCAGACCCTAGTCATCAATAGGTATGAAAATTAACCCGTATTAAAGCACTTATCAACAGCTTTCATTTGATACCCATATTGTACATACACAACCAAAGGTTACCCGGGTCCACGTTTTGTTCTATATCTCGAGACCCCAGTCACGGAGCGGCATGAAAAATACTCTGTACTAAAGCATTCACCAACAGCTTCAATTTGATATCCATACTGTACAAACACATTCTAGGGTCCACGTTTTGGTCTCTATCTCGAGACCCTAGTCACGGAGCGGCATGAAAAATACTCTGGACTAAAGCATTCACCAACAGCTTCCATTTGATATCCATACTCCATCCATCCACGTTTTGACCTATATCTCGAGCCCTATTTTCAAAATAAAATATAATCCATGTTACTCGTGGATGATGTAGCTTTCGAATGGTGAAAGAATTTTTAAAATCGGTCCAGTAGTTTTGAGCCTATTCATTACAAACAAACAAAGTTTTCCTCTTTATAATATTAGTATAGACAACATAGTTTATAAGGTATATGGTAAATATTAAAATACATTTTTTCCTTCATATATTATATAATAAAAAAATTAATAATTATAACATTAAAACAAGAGGTATTATTAACAAACTTGGTTTTATTTTAAATTCTTCAAGTGAATCAAATTAATAATAATCAATAAGAAGGCATATGCAAATACAAATACGTGAATTTATATATGTACATATGCGCATATACATACATATATACGCTCACTTAAGTAGGAGAGAGCAAGATGTCGAACGTTGCCGTTCGTTTGCTTTGTCGTTCGTTCCGCGCTTTCGCTTGCAGTTCATGCAATGCAATGAGCAAGGTAACGACAAATGAGCAAGGTAACACTAAATAGCAAGGTAACACTAATGAGCAAGGTAACACTAAATAGCAAGGTAACACTAATGAGCAAGGTAACACTAAAGAGCAAGGTAACACTAAAGAGCAAGGTAACACTAAATAGCAAGGTAACACTAATGAGCAAGGTAACACTAAAGAGCAAGGTAACTACATATGAGCAAGGTAACACTAAAGAGCGAGGTAACACTAATGAGCAAGGTAACTACATATGAGCAAGGTAACACTAATGAGCAAGGTAACGACACATTTTTTCGTGCGTGCAGCCTGTTAAATCGAATTATAAGACGTTATCACGTCAAAAGTACGGAAAGCCAAACTTGAATCCTATAGAAATTTCTGCAGTAACGTCAAAGAAATGAGAGAAACAGCGAAACTTCGTAAGGTCCTTCATCTAGACCGCTCAGTAAGGCTGGATTCCATTCGAAAACCTAATGGTTCAATCGGAAACGTTTAATGCTCTACTCGAAGCCCATTTTCCGGGTAGTAGAACTCTCTCTGAAGAAGAGAGTGACATGAACAATAAGGGTAGCAACGGTGTAACCTGGTATATTGCTAGTCAGATAGTGACAAAAGAATCGATAACGTTTTCCTTGTCTTCCTTTGGGAACTTTAAGTTCCCTGGATCTGACGGAATGTATCCAGCAATGCTTAAAAAAGGAGGAGACAGGCTTATTGAGGCCCTGAAAAGGAGCTTCACAGCCTGTCTTGCATTTGGTTATATACCATCCCAATAGCGACGCGTAAGAGTAATATTTATTCCGAAACTAGGAAGAGATGACTATTCCCTAGCAACGAGTGGTGGAGAAACCTATTCGAGTGGAGGTATTGCCGGGAAGTCCACTTAGTAGAAATCAACATACTTACCAGAGTAGAAAATCATAAGAATCAGCCTTACACGATCTTACCAGCAAGATTGAAGCCGGGCTGGAAGCTGACGAATACACAATGGGCGCGTTCGTGGACATTGAGGGGCTTTTGATAATGCCACTTTCGGCTCGATATGTTCTTCTGCCGACCGATACGGAGTTAATCCAACCATTGTGAAATGGATATATAGTATTCCATGTCTCTGAGAGGCTGTTAACCGCTGGTGGGTGCGATGACGAACAAATCACAGTCAGGGCCAGGCAAGGATATCCCCAAGGGGGTGTTCTTTCTCTGCTGTTGTAGTGCTTCGCCGTAGACTCTCTACCAGCGGAGATGCAGGAACTCGGTTTTTAGGAGGCTTTGCACGAAAGTGCAGAGGATTCTTGACAAAATCGATGACAGGTGTATGAGACAAGGTCTTTCCGTTAATCCGAACAAAACAACCATAGTCTTGTTTACGAGAAAACGGAAATTGGATGGACTCAGTCTTCCAACACTGAAAGGTTTGACACTTGGTCTTTCCGATGAAGTTAAATATCTAGGAGTAATCTTCGGTAAGAAGCTGACTTGGGAGACACACGTTTCACTGAAGGTGAATCGCGCATTGAGGATTTTTCAGCAATGCCGTAGAGCTTTTGGTAAAACCTGGGGTCTGAAACCTGCTGTGGTCCTATGGATATACACAGCACTTATCAGACCAATCATCACTTACGCTTCTGTGGTATAGTGGCGACGGAGCATAGTTAAGTCCACAATCCGAAAACTATACAGGCTACAAAGAAGTGTATGTTTATGCATCTCGGGTGCCATGAGTGCTACCTCTGGTGATGCTCTAAATGCTATGCTTGATTTGCTCCTCCTGGACCTTAAGATACAAAAGGAAGCAATAAAAGCAATGTGTAGACTCCATAAATATGGTTCCTGTCACAAAGACGGAACTTCGGGACACAGAGAAATCTTTAGGTTGCTATCTGAGCAGTATCCTCTATTTTTGGCACCTAAAGACGACCTGATACCCACACTTTCATTTGGAAGGAAATTTCACGTCAGATTTCCATTGCGTGAACAATGGAGTAATTCAAAATGCATGCAGGGAGGTTTGACGGATATTTTCTTTGCCGATGGGTCCAAGAATGACCCTGAAGGCCTTGGAGAATGCGAAACAAACCTCAAAGATTGTTCAAAAATGTAAGAAGAAGCTCAATTCTGTCGCAACACAAAACAGGCTTGTACTTATATGGGTTCTGGGACACTCCGGTGTTCAAGGAAACGAAATCGCCGACGAATTGGCCAACCGTGGATCAGCGGTGCCCCACAGTGGCCAGAGCCAATAATCGGAATCAGTTCGGCAGGAATCATGAATTGAATCAGCGATTATGTAGGCCAGTGGTCGCCAACCCATCGATCGCGAGCTACCGGTAGCTCGCAAAGGCAATTCTGGTAGCTCGCGCTGCTCACGTTGCAAAAAATTCAAAAGTCTGAAAATCATACCAGTATTAGCAAATTTCAGAAATGTTCGTAATAGATAGATAAACAGCGGCAACACTGCGGTAAGCGTTTAATACGGAACGGCATTATCAATGTTCTGCGTGCAGCGGTTGGGTTAGAGTTCGAAACATTATGGCAAGCAGTAGTAAGAAGGCGAAGGCATACCATTTCCATTCGGAATGGGAAGAACAATACTTCTTCACAGAAGTTGAAGGCAAAAGTGTTTGTTTGTTATGTAATACATCTGTGTCAGTTCCTAAGAAAGGAAATATTGAGAGGCATCATATAACTGTACATTCGAATTTTGAGAAGGCATTCCCGATAAATTCTGCCACCAGAAAAGAAAAACTGAAACATTTAAAAATCCAGTTAATTGGACAACAGTCAATATTTTTGAAAACAATCGATAAAAATAAGGCTGCAACTGAAGCATCTTATCGTGTTTCCCAGATAATTGCACAAAAGAAAAAACCTTATGAAGACGGGGAAATCATAAAACAAGCACTTTTGGAAGCTGCAGATTCTTTATTCGCCAACTTTAGAAATAAAGACGAAATAGTGTCTGCTATAAAATCTATGCAACTTTCTGCTAATACAGTGATGAGGCGAGTAGAAGTAATGAGCAATGATATTTTTTTACAGTTAAGAAGTGACTTAGATAACTGTATTTATTTTTCACTGCAACTGGATGAATCAACAGATGTAGTTGACACCTCACAGATGGCCATATTTGTCAGGATGGCTTTTAGTGATTTTACAATTAAAGAAGATCTTTTGAAGTTTATTCCACTCAAAGGACATACTACTGGGCTAGAGCTGTTTTCTCATTTAAAAAATCTCATCTCTTCTGAGAAAATTCCAATATCAAAAATGGTAGGCCTGACAACTGACGGTGCTCCAGCTATGGTGGGTTGTGATAAGGGGCTCGTGGCGCTATGTCATAAGGATGAAAGTTTTCCACAATTTCTTAGTTACCACTGTATTATACTATACATCAGCAAGCATTATGTGGAAATTTTCTAAACTTGAACAACGTTATGAAACTGGTGGTGGAAATTGTGAAGTGCGATGGTTAAGCAGAGGACGAGTGCTCAAACGTTTCAATGATGTCCTGCCTGCTATACTCCAATTTTTTAAAGAACGCGATGAACCGATTCCTGAACTGGAAAATTCGACTTGGCTCAGAGATTTTGGTTTTCTTGTGGACATTACAGAGAAATTAAATGAGCTTAACTTGCAGCTTCAAGGCAGGGATAAAGAATTAGCGGAAATGATTTCTGATATAAATGCATTTATTACAAAACTTGAATTTTGGGAACAAAACCTAAAAAACCGCGATACTAAGCATTTTCCTATTCTTTCCGAAAAGATATCCAAAAATCTATTGAAGCCCTAAGACAGTAAATATCATATGGAAATAGTTTCTAACTTAAAGGAAAACTTCAAAAATCGTTTCAAGGATTACAGAAAAATTGCTTTTGTGACGCAATTTGTTGTTTCACCCTTCATGGACATTGATATACAATAGTTTGCAGCTTGTGTTATGAACAACTTTGGCGAAGACATTGCTGTGACAGAAATGGAACTGATTGCTTTTCAAAGTGACTTGACTTTAAAATCTTTAGGTTAAAATACAAAATGTATATGGACTTTAGTAAGTAAAGATAAGTATTCAGTTTTATGTCGTGTTGCGTTGAAAGTGAAAGCGTTATTCAGTTCAACTTATTTGTGTGAATCTTCTTTTTCCAATATGAAATTTATTAAAAATAAATACCGCAATCGGCTTACAGATATACATTTGGATAACTGTATTCGAATGACTGTATCAAATTATACTGCAAATATTAAAAAAATTATCGATGAGTCAGAATGTCAACCTTCCCATTAAATATGTTCTTTTTATCTGCCCATATTTTATTTATAAAATAATGTACTATTACTGTTTTGTTGTTTATTTAAGTCGCTTGTGATTTGCCATTATGACTGCAAAAAATTTTGTTACGATTGATATGTGTGAACATGGATGTAGTTATGCATAAGTATAAGCACTATAAGTCATAAGTTTATTATACATATATAGAACGTATATTAGTAAAATAAATACATGTATTGTATGTCGAATATAACTGTGTATTATTTAATTTATGTTGGCTTGTGCAAGTAGCTCGCTGTTTATTTCAAAATCTTGAAAGTAGCTCAACACATTGAAAAGGTTGGCGACCACTGCTGTAGTCCAATGACTTCACATAACCCCAAAACGGGACGGCTTGTTAAATGGACCGTAAAATGGCCGTAATGCTCTTAAAGTAGCAGCAACAGAACGATTATTTTCATAAAAAATTTGCACGATTTGCAATCGTTGCTCAAGTGTGTAGCGTTCCATGATGAAATGTATACTAATGAAGTTTACAAATGACAAGCGAAAAATAAAAAATATTGCGTCGTTCGCCCTCCCTATCGGAAAAAAGTTGAAGCGCACCTATTGAATAACCCTATATATTCTAAAGACCATTTTTTCCAAAATGGTTGTACCAGTCTTTGTATATATTGCCAGCGATTTAACATGTTTATTTTAGTGGAAGTAAGTTCAATATCTGGAACTGCACACAAAGCTCGAAAAACTAAAAAATGGCCCGGTGTGAGAGGATCTGTATCCCCTTCAAACTCAAGGCAAATTGGCCGAGAATTCAAACAACATTCTATTTGACACAATAGAAAGAAGAAAGAAAAGAAAAGCACACGTGGATGGATTTACAACGAATGACTTAAACTTTATTTCCAGGTTTTGACAAGTACATGAAGGGTTGCCAGATTTGATAATTACATTAATAGTTTTAATACAAATATTTAGTACTGGATGATGTTAGAATTTACATTTTGATATACATTCTCAACACCCCCACTATATCAAAATTCCAAACAATACAAATACTGTTAAAAAGAAATCAATATGGAACAATACCAAGAATTTGCATAAATTTATAGTGTTTTATTTCTGACAATCCCTTAGTTAATAAGTCTGCAGGCATGTTAGCAGTTGGCAAATATTTAGTTTCAACTAGACCGCTATTAATTACATCTCTGATAAAATTATACCTTACATCGATATGTTTTGATCGTTTATGAGATTGGTGGTTATTTGCCAGTTTTAATGCACTTTGGCTGTCATTATACAATATTATCATGTTGAAACAACCTGTTAATTCATATTCTAAATTTCTTAAATAAATGGCCTCTCGACAAGTTTCTGACAAAGTCATATGCTTCACAACTACTGCTTCACAACTACTGAGCGCAACAGTCCTTTGCTTTTTGCTCTCCCAAGAGATGGCAGATCCAGATTTAGTAAAACAGATGCCAGTATAAGAACGTCTATCAATGCTATCACTAGCTCAGTCTGCATCTGCATACCCCTCTAGTTCTGTTCTCTCTTTGGAATATCTTAAACAATAATGCTTTGTTTTTAACAAATATTTTAAAATTCTCTTAGCATAATTCCAGTGAACATGTGAATAACAATTATTAAATTGACTGAGGTAACTGACTGAATAGGGAATGTCTGGTCGTGTCAAAACTGCCAGATACATCAAACTACCTATAAGTTTTTGATATGGCAAATGATCTTCACAAATATCAGATTTCTCAATATTTAATTTAGTCTCTATCGGAGTACTAACTGTATTACATTCAGACATGTTAAACTTTTTAATCAATGGCTCAATATATTGCTCCTGATCCACTGTAATTACATTTGCATGTTTATCAATATTAATCCTCATACCTAAATATTGCTTTACCTGACCTAAATTTTTAATCTCAAATTTTTGTTCCAAGGCTTCAATTAAAATATCAGTTTCTGACTTATCATTTGAAAATATTATGAAATCATAAAATAAATTCCAACAAAAGTTTTTTTACCATTACTATGATTTTTTATAAACACGCAAGGTTCTAATTTACTTTTGCTAAATTCTAAATTATACAATGTTTCTTCGACTCTCTGATACCAGGCCAGTGCAGATTGTTTTAAACCATACACAGCCTTTTTTAACTTTAACACTTTACTGGAATCTTTAAGAGGAAAACCTTCAGGTAAATGCATATACATACTTTCTTTTAAATATCCGTTAAGAAAAGCTGTAGTAACGTCTAAGTGAGTAATGTCCATATTGAACTGAACGCTTAATGCAAATAATAAACGCAAGGTTGAATGTCTAATGACCGGCGAGAATGTCTCTTGGTAGTCCACACCAGCTTTCTGCATATAACCTTTGGCCACTAACCTTGCCCGATACCTTACATTACCATCGCAATCATATTTTCTTTTTAGGACCCACTTACACTGCACTACACTAGCATTTTCTGGAGCATCAACAATCTCCCATACTTGGTTGTCTTCGAACGACTCCAACTCTTCTGCCATCGCCTGCAGCCACTGCTGCTTCTCTGGACCACTGATAGCATCTTCATATGTCGGCTCGTCCTCCCCTGTGGATCTAGTACAAATATTAGCAACACCGTATCTTGAAGGCTTTTTCCTCTGTCTTTTCTCTTTTATTTCATCAACTAGTTGAGGGGGTTGTTGCGTATTATTGGATTGCGAATCGTTTGTTTTTTCAGGTGTATTACTGATTTTTTGCAAGACATTATTATATTCTACACTCTCTGCATCCCGGAATTCTAAGTCACTAGAGCTTGATTCACTGTGATAATCTAATTTCACCACAGATTCAACCATTGAATCCCCACTGAATCTGTGTTCTCTATAGAAACTGTAACTATTTCTTCTTTCTTTGGTTTTTCCTTAATCACAACATTTCTACTGGTTGTAATCTGTCTTCTGATTGGATCATAAATTCTATATCCTTTTATATTCTCATTGAAACCAACTAGTATATGTTTCTTTGATTTTTTATCCCATTTCGTTCTTTTTTCTTTTGGTATGTGAGCCATCACAGTGCTTCCAAATATACGTATATGTTCTAAGTTTGGTTTAATTCCAGTGCACGCTTCATATGGTGTCTTTTCAATGCCTGAAGCTACTGACCGGTTTTTTAAATAGACAGCTGTGTTCGCAGCTTCTGCCCAAAATGTTTTGTCCAAACCAGCATCGAAGAGAAGACATCTTGCTCTCTCTACAATGGTTCTACTTGATCTCTTACTTAGCCCATTCTGTTCGGGCGTGTAAGGATTTGTTTTTTGATGTATGATGCCTTCTGATTTCAAATAATTCTCAAAATTATTACTGCAATACTCCCAACCATTATCCGTTCTTAAGATTTTTATATTTTTATTATGAAAATTCTCCACCACGCACTTAAACTCTTTGAAATAGTGTAATACTTCATTTTTTGTTTTCAGAAAATAAATAAAGGTCATTCTGGTATAGTCATCAATTAATAATAGAAATAATAGAAATCTGGCACCGCCAATCGACTTGGTCTCCATTGGCCCACAAATATCAGAATGAACAATTTCTAGTACATCTGTTGCTCGGGATCCAGTACTGAATGGCAATCTTGACTTTTTGCCTTCACAACATATCTCACAATCTGATTTGCTTATAATCCAGGATATCCAGCCCATTCACTAATCCGCAACGCTTCATTTTGTTCATATCATTGCTATTTGTATGACCAAGACGCCTGTGCCACGTTTCTCCATTCACTATGGTATATGACGATGATAATAAACAATTCTGTGTTTTTAGATTCAATTTGTAAACACAATTAGTTAAGTTCGCTTCAGCAACCAATTCGCCTTTATTGTTTTTAATTAAGTATTTATTCGTTTCAAAGACGACACTGTTTCCATTTTTTATTAACTCACTGACTGATAACAGATTTGTTGTAAGACTTGGCACAGACAACACATTCTTTACTGTTATATCAAAATCGTAATTTGTTGTTATTTCTACATCACCGGAACATTAAACAGGCACCTTCATCTTATTTGCAATTATAATTTCATGAAATAAAGATGAATACTGGGGATTTATCAACCAACTTTCATTCGCGGTCATGTGCGCACTCGCACCTGAATCAATGTAAAAATCAGTTCTACTGAATTCGCCGCTCAGAAATACAACACTAAAGGCATTACTTTGACTTTTGTTTTTGTCCGACCCTTTGGCCGATTTATCCTTTAATAAAGGACACTGATTCCTGTAATGACCAGTATTTTTACAATGGTAACAAGTAACTGTTTTTGTGTTCCTTGTTTTATTTACATTTGAGATTAAAGTATTGTTGCTATTTTTACATTTCTTCTGCCAGCCTTTAACGACAAATGCGGAATTGCGCTCTGTTTCACTCACATCAACTGATTCCATATCAAGTAATTTAGTTTTGATGGTGTCGGTAGTTATTTGAATGCCCGAATGTTCTACGGCCATAATCATAGGCATAAATCGCTCAGGTAAACCGGCTAGCAACAAAGAACCGATCCATTCGTCACTAATGGCGAATCCTGTTCCTCTTAAACGTTGAGACGTTTCCACTATTTGTGTCACATAATTCGTCATATTTTCACTGTTTTCTAACCTTATGGATATAAGATGACGAAGCAAACTAATTCTTCTCGAAAAACCTGAATCGTCGAAGAAAGCACGCAGCTTTTCCCACAACTCTTTCGTAGTCTTAGTTTCCTTTATGTGCACATATCTGTGCTTTTGTATCTGCCGCAACCGCTGCCGCCTCGATTCCTTCTTCTTTGATGAATTTGTCAGCGCCTTCCAAAACTAATAAGTTTTCTACAGCGAACGCCCAATCCTCGAAATTTTCGGCTTTGGCACATTTGTATGATAACTGGAATTCATTTTTCTGGCTTGCACGATATAAATACCACTATTAACACGACTTGTTATTATATTTTACTATTACTCGTAGCCCATAACCTTTTAAGAAAAGAAAAGCACACGTGGATGGATTTACAACGAATGACTTAACCCTAGAAAGGTACTGTGAGTAAAATTTACTCACATAAGGAATAGATTTGTTCGTAAATCTGCAGGTTGGCCACACTGAAAGTCAAGCCACTAGCAGTGCTTGACCCACTCTGTCATTAGTCGGCTGCCGCAAGCATTGAATGGAGTTGTTTGATTTATCGCGCTTGTGGACAATTTAAAAAAAGTTAGTGAGTAAAATTTACTCATCGGTACCCTTTACGTACTAAATTGTGTGAGTCAGATTTATTTCTCAGTAACTTACTACGTGTCTAAAAAATATATTTTATGCTGAATTATGACAACTATGTTTATGTTTTGTATTATGCTACCGTAAAGAAAACTACAGAGCATACAAATGGCAGGTCGCGGGCTATCAGAACAAAATATTTTGGATGCAATACTTGAACTAGAATCTGAGGAAGAAGACAATTTGGAGTTGGAGCTTTGTAACTTTGATGAGGATTCTTGGGGCAGTGTTGCAGATCCGGAGTATCAACCAGAACTGGAAGAATTAAATGATGTCGAAGAAAATTTGATACACGGAATCATAAATGCAGAAGAAGCTGAAAAGGAAGAAAGGGAGGAAACACCTGGAAGCAGCAAACGTAAAAAACAGAAACTTATTGAGGGGAAAAGAAATGAAAGATCAGCTGCCCAAGAAATTCGTGAAACAGAAGAGGTAATTACAATTATTACACCTAGTACCAACAATCTGATCGGAAAAGATGGAAATTTTATTTGGAGTAAGGAACCTGTTGCTGTGCCAGGTCAAAAAACTCCCTCAAAAATATTGTTCACATTCGCCCTGGCCCAACAGCAAATGCAAAAAATTCGTTGTGTCCTGCCAGCTGCTTCAAACTGTTTTTTACCGCAGACATATTGGAAGAGATTTTGGTTTATACAAATAAAGAAATAAACATTCAAAGGGAGAACTATAACGATAAATCTCACGCGGTTTTGTCAAATTTGGAAATGGACGAACTTGAAGCATTTCTTGGTTTGTTAGTCTTGACCGCTGCTCTCAAGGATAATCACTTGACAACACATATGATGTTTGACACTACCTACTGTGGGGAAAGGTACAAGGCAACCATGCCTGAGAGAAGGTTCAAATTTATCCTAAATTGTCTAAGGTTCGATGACAAAGAAACAAGAACTGCTAGAAGAGAATTGACCAAACTAGCTCCAGTTTCTTCTATCTGGGACAAACTTCTAAACAATTGCAGAGTGAACTATAAGGCTGGAAGCTATATAACCATTGATGAGCAACTAGTTGGATTTAGAGGCAAATGTCCATTTAGGATGTATATTCCCTCTAAACCCAACAAGTATGGCATCAAAATTGTCATGTCTTGTGATAGCGGAACAAAGTATATGTTGGATGCCATTGTTTACCTTGGAAAAGGAAGTGTTCCTCCTGCAATGGCTGCTGGGGAATACTATGTTCTTGAAGTGCTGAAAAATGTAAAGGGCACGAATCGAAATGTCACGATAGACAATTGGTTTACGAGTGCACCACTAATTCAACGTCTCCGTCATGAATACAAAATAACAACTGTTGGCACAATAAAAAAAAATAAACCACAATTGCCTATTGAAGCTACATATATAAAGTTTCGAGCCGCATCCACTTCATTGTTTATATTTCATGAGGATTTGACAGTTGTATCATACAAGCCTAATAATAATAAACTTGTATTATTGGCGTCTAGTATGCACAGTACGGGTAGTATTCATGAGACCACTGGAAAACCAGAAATAGTGCATGTGTACAACTCAACAAAAGGAGGAGTTGACAGTTTTGACCAGATGTGCCAAAACATTAGCCATGGCAGGAAAACCAGAAGGTGGCCTCTAGCATTTTTCCAAAATATGATGAACATAGCTGCAATAAACGCATACATCATTTACGCGCACAACATGTGTAGCCGTGGGCAAAAGCCAGAATCCCGACTTAATTTTATTTTATCTCTACACAAGGAGTTAACGGAAGGATTTCAAAGTAAAAGATTAGCAACTAATACAAACATGAGCCTGGCGTTGAAAAAAATCCATTCAGAACATTTTAGGCCCAAGCCAAGAGGCCCATAGTGCCGGAGAAGACCAAAAGGGGCCAAGAAAGTACTGTAATTTTTGTAGTTATACCAAACGTAGATACACCACCACTTATTGCAATTGTGGATTAGCTATTTGCGGTGAACATGCACAAAAAAAGTGCCTTGAATGTGCTTGAAAATCAATTTTTATGTATTCATAATCGTCAAAAATCAATAATAAAGTATTATTTTTGCTTATTTTACATATTTTAATAAAAAATTACACTTATATTATGTGCTGGCTTTAAATTTTTTTCATTTAAAACTACTATTTTACAAAATAAATCAGATAATAAGGTAAAAATTCTGAAGTGAGTAAAATTTACTCATCGGTACCTATAAGCGCCTACAATTTAACCGTACCCTTCTAGGGTTAAACTTTATTTCCAGGTTTTGACAAGTACATGAAAGGTTGCCAGATTTGATAATTACATCAATAGTTTTAATACAAATATTTAGTACTGGATGATGTTAGAATTTACATTTTGATATACATTCTCAACAATACTGTGTACATTTTTTCAAATGTAACTGCAGCATCTGCAAGAACTCGCTTTAGATAATATTTAGTACTTTTCACTCCTGCTTCCCACATACCCCCGAAATGAGGACCACTAGGAGGGATAAAATGCCACTGGATTTGTTGTTCTGACATTGACTTTATTATTTCGTTCCTAGTTGGAGTTTCTCGTAAAAAATTCCAAATTTCTTTCAGTTGTTGGTTACAGCCTACAAAATTTGTCCCGTTATCTGATTAAGTGTGTAAGGGTTTCGCTCTTCTAGATACAAATCTTCGAAGAGTTGCAAGAAATGATGCTGTTGACAAATCTGATACTAACTCTAGATGTATTGCCTTTGTTACAAGACACACAAAAATTGCTATCCAACATTTATACAGTTTACTACCTCTACCTCTCCAAGACTTCAGCTGAATCCGCCCTGCAAAATCTACGCCTGTGTTAATCAATGCTGACGTTGGCTGAACACGACATTTTGGTAAACAACTCATCTGTTGCTGATATGGGTTTGCTCTGAATCGCATGCACATTGATAAATACATTGCTTTATCATTTTAGTTACACCTGGAATCCAATATTTCAGACCAAGTAAATATTGCATTTGACGACTGCCTGCATGTAAGTGTTCATTGTGAAAGTGTCTAACCAAAAGTTTTGTTAAAATACTTTCCTTGCTAAGAATTAACGGATGCTTTTGATCATATGTAATGTTGGCGTTTTCAACTCTACCACCTATACGCAGTAATTGATTTTGATTAATAAATGGTGTCAAAGCAGACAACTTGTGTTTCACTGAAAGTGATTTACCCATTGACAAAGTTGAAATTTCAGTAGAAAATGACTCCATTTGAGCTTTCCTAACTAAAGTATCATGAGCATTATTTAATTCAATTACACTTAAAATACCCTTTGCTCTATTATGCACGGATTCCTTGCAATTTCTTATGAACCTTAGTATATATGCTGTAACAGACTGCAACTTCTTAAAATTTGAAAACCGATCAAATCATACATTATTTTGTACTTCGGAAATATGACAAATATCAATGTGTCTCTCTTCTAAGTCTGCCGTAGTTGGGTTAAATCAACTTGTTCCAACTCTTCTCTTATTCTCAAAATGAAGTACGATTCGCTATAAATGTTTTCCAACGTCGCGGAAAATCACTTAAGCAAGCTAATAAAATAGTTGAATCTGAATAACCATAGAGAGTAACTTGGTCAACATCAAATATTTTTTTTACCTTGAAAATAAGTTTTGTCATGTGCTGCGCATAACTCAAGTCTGGGTAAAGTAATTTGCGTAATTGGTGCTACGGAGTTTTAGACGCTTTGAGATTTGTTGATATGGAACCATCCGAATGCTAAACCTTTATATAAACAGCTGCAGCGTATGCTGCCTCAGATGCGTCAGCAAACCCGTGGAGTTCTATCAATTCACCTTTATTATACGTATATTATAAATGTCTTTAATACTCGCTCTTAATTCACACCAGTGTGTTAACATGTCATAAGGCAAATCATCGTCCCAGCCGATAACCAACCTAACGGTTCAAATAGTCTTGAAATATATAACAATACAATGCGTTTTGTAATTTGTGGTTGTAATTCCTTCAAAGCAATCCTATATCGAAAAGAATCACATTTTGTATCCCATAATAACCTAACGTTTTTATGGTTTGTGAATCGTCAATAACTGTCTCTTCTGATAATTCTCTATCACTCGGATTGATGGTTGCCATAAATTCCTCTGAGCTTGAACACCATTTACACAAATGAAAACCTGCTTCATTTAGTAGTTTGCAAATATCATCCTTTACCTTAACAGTCGAATCTATATCTTCTGCACAAAACATAAAATTATCAACATAAAAACAATCTATGATTGCAGTGCTTGCTTGTGGATATTCATGCATATTTTCCTTACCTATTTTTTCTTTTATTACGATCATTTTGAACCCAGAATCATTAAAATCGGTTCGTTTTTTGACTAAGTTATGAGCATTTAAACAAAAAATTTTCTTATAATATATAATTAAAAAAATCGATTTTGAGGCGAAAAACAAAATTGCCGATAAATCATGAAAAAAAATTTTTTCGGGCGAACAAAAAAATACGTGTCCCCTTATTTTGGAAACTCGAGTCTCTTTGAAATCCTCCTCCGAACTGGACAATGCAATCGTATACTTAAACGATAACATAATAAAAGCAGTAACACAATCGACACCAATATTAGACACCTTAATAACAAAGAAAATCCCTGGTTTTATTTTAGACAAAATCAAACAAAAACGCAAACTCAGGAAAGACTGGCAACGCTCCAAACACCCAGCTGATAAAACTAAACTAAACAAATCATCAAATGAACTCAAAAAAATTCTCCAAGAACATAATGACAATCAACGGAAGAAGTACCTTAGCAGCCTCGAAACAACTACAGCTACCAACTATTCCCTATGGAAAGCAACTAAAAATCTCACTAAAACAACCATACACAAGCCTCCAATAAAAACAAATTCCAACACATGGGCTAGAACATGCAAAGAAAAGGCTGAAACATTAGCTGACCACTTTAAAACAATATTTACAAATAGCATGGATAATAAAGACATTGAGCTGCCGAACACAATTGAGAATGCAGACCACACAATACAAAACACGACAAAAGAAGAAATCAAATATTACAATATATAAAGAAACTTAAAGACAAAAAGACACCGGGATATGACCAAATAAATGGGAAAATACTAAAGGAGCTACCCGATACTGTAATAAAATACATACGAGACCTCTTCAATGGAATAATTAAGTTACAATACTTCCCAAAAGCATGGAAAGTTGCACAAGTTATAGCGATCCCCAAGCCAAACAAGAACGCCACTGTTGCTAGCTCGCACAGACCAATTAGCTTGCTGCCCATCCTCTCTAAATTGTTTGAGAAAATACTGCTTGACAGAATTGACCCGATTCTAAAACAAAAAGACGCTATCCCCTCACACCACTTCGGTTTCCAAAAACAACATTCAACTGTGCAACAGATTCACAGAGTAGTAAACAAAATTACAGACGACTTCGATAAGAAGAAATATTGCATTGACGTGTATTTGGACATCGCGAAAGCTTTTGACAGAGTTTGGCACAAAGGACTTCTATATAAGCTAAAAACCATTTTACCTCTTAACATATTTAATATCCTAAAAAGCTACATGACTGATAGACACTTGTTCATAAAATATGACGATGAGTGCTCTGTTATCTTGACGGCGTCTGCTGGAGTACCTCAAGGAAGCGTACTGGGCCCCATACTAGACTTAGTATACACAGCAGATATACCAACGCCAACTACTCGAGGATCAATGATAGCTACATTTGCAGACGACACAGTTTTAATGTCAGCTAACCACAATAAAGAAGCAGCAACAAAAACACTGTAAGACACGCTATCAGCTACAACACAATGGTTTGAAAAATGGGGCATTGAGGTCAATAAAGACAAAACACAACATGTAATATACGCCAAGAGAAAATCTGCAAGATATCCAATCCAAATTAACAGGGAAGACATAAAAATACACTCAAGTGCAAAATACTTAGGCATAACGATTGACTCAAAATTCACATGGAAAAAACACATACTGAACAAGAGAAACGAGATGAAAAACAAATTCCGACAACTCTACTGGCTACTAGGAAAACAATCAACCCTAAATTTACTTAATAAACAAATGATATACAAATCAATAATCAGACCGACATGGTCCTACGGACTAGAAATTTGGGGGACTGCCAGTAAATCAAACCTACAAATCATTCAGAGAAGTCAATCTAAGATGCTAAGGACAATCACAAACGCAAATTGGTAAATAAAAACTGACGCCATTCACCGCGACCTCGGCATAGACACTGTCACTGAAGCAGTAAAAAGAAGCAGCAGTAAGCACATCTTGCGACTATTAGAGCACAAAAACGATGAGATGAGACTGATACCGGAAATGGAACTTAAACCAAGAAGACTAAAGCGCAAAACACCCACAGATCTTGCTCGTACTGTAATATAAAATAAAATATAACAATACAAATTTATAGAAAACTAAGTATTAGTAAAATTGTAACTAAATACCACCAAAGGCAACAATGTTCTCTTTCAAAGAGAAGGGACATTTTAATTCCAAACCCTAACACCATTTACTTATTGTTAATATTAACAGATCGTAATTTATAATGGAAATATCGTTTCAATTGCAGCAGGTGTTCCACTTGGATGAATTACTTTACCATTCAAAACGCAATCTGCATAAACATCAAAATAATGTCAATACTACCTGGTGTATCGTAACCCTCGTCTCCTAAATAGAGATTTTTGAAATAGTTCATATGTTCGCCACGCACTGTCACTCCTGGTAAATTTTGTGTTAGATTAGACAAGCAATATGCTGTTGTCGTAATTGTTATGTCATGTTTGAATGATGCTATTTTGAACTGTACCTCACCTCTACACTGGCTACTAACACCTTTCCCTACACCGTGAATTGACGTGTTATTGTATTTTCTTTTTAAACCTAATCTTTGAATAAAAGCGTTTTTGATTTAGGAAACTTGCGCTCCTGAATCTAATAAAACACGACATTTCTGGTATTTATTGTTTTTATCTAGCACATTAACTATAGCAGTTGGTAGAAGTATAATAGATTCATTAAGCGTTCTATTAAAATTGACGGAGGTGCTTACTTGTTTGTTTTGAATACTTGTGTCGGTTTCTACATATTTCATTTTCACGTGTTAAATGTAATAGCGAATTGTGTTTAAGATTGCAAAACCTACATGCCGATGATTTACAATTAAATGCCCTATGAGCAAAGGTTATTATCTTGAACTATTATAATTCTTTCTGCAACTGACTTTTGTTTAAATTTGTCAATTGGTATATCACATGATTTTCTTCACATACGCAACATTGCTTAAATTGTCCCGAAAACACTTTTGGTTGTGTTTGCTGGCGAGTGACAGGTTTAGATTGTGTTTTGTTTAAATTAGTTGAATGTGTACTTTCTAATTCAAAAATACGTTGCTCTAAAAATTGTTTAAATGTTCCACCCTTTTGAGAACTCCTACTTCTAAACCATAGTGTTAAAGTTTCAGAATCGAGTTTTTTTTTTCGAACAAATAAAGTAGCATTGCATCCCACTTGTCAACTGCTTCACCTAAAGCCTTCAAATCATTTATACCTTCCTTAGTGTTGTTGTAAAGTCGCTTTATATCGACCAAATTTGTAACTTTAATTGACGGCTGATCAAGCAATAAACCTAAATAAGCTTTCTTTACCTAATCACTTTCATTATATTTCTTTAGTAAAAGTTCCCATACTATTTTGCAATTATCGTTTGTAGCTTTCAAATGTTTCACTAATGAAAATACATCTCCTTTTAATTTAGTTAACAAATACTCAAACTTTTCTGTGTCCGCTAAATTACTTGACCTGATTCTACTCGTTGATTAATTGGTGTTGAGCTTGCGTTAACCCGTGGTTCTGCCAATCGCTCCACCAAAACACCCAATGTGCTTTGATGTTCCAATAATGCCCGCATGGCATTAGATACATTTGTAATTTGATCGTTTTGATCGTTCTGACCGTTTTGACATTGATTTTGAATCACTGTACTTTCAAGTTGCTCTCCACGATTTTTTAATGACAATATTGCTTTAATTCAAAAATATTTTTCTTCAATATCACTGCGATAATTTTCATCAACAAGCATGTTATCTGGACTTGTAAGAGTGTCTATATCGTCTTGTATACGTTCATAATCTCGGTATAACGACTCTAATTTTTCTACTCTTACTGTTATATCATCAAGTGTAACATTCGGATTATGGCAATGAGTGAAATGCGAGTTATTGAACCCTTAATGGTTTGGCGTTTTTGTTTCAACTCCGCCATTGTTTATAATTTACAGTTGGTCGAATGTATTAAATTAACTTGTTCTCATTAAAGATTATATTATCATTAATACATGTGTATGTAACAATATCAGTATAACACATTTAATCAAAATATTAATTTGGTTTCATTGTTTGTATATACGGATTAATGTAATGAAATTTTAAATTATTTCCCAAACGTTCTAATTAGAAATTGAATCAACAAATTTATCATATAATTTTGCTTATCATGTCTTATTTACGTTAATATCTGGTTAAATCAAACTATTTATAATTATTATTTTGTTTTATTAAATATATAGTTAATACAAATATTCAAAAATTGCCTGCAAGTTCTATTTGGAAATTGATCAAAAACACGATTTACATTTTACGTTATCTGTTTTATTTCTTTACATATAATGTAATGTAATTTTTGCTGTATGTTAATCTCTTATTAAGTTCACTGGTGATATCAAACATTAACATAACTATAAACATTGAATTTTAATATGCATGCTTCTAAAACTGTTATTGAAATTTAACAAAACTATGAACTGCATTATCTTATGTTTCACTGCATTACCCTATGTTTTATTGACCAGAAGTTGCACTCTGCACTACCATCATTGATTCTGATTCAAATTGAAACGGCCACTTTGAACTGTATTACCTTCAATTTGGAGTGCTCCGTTATTGTACGAGTGCTGTTAACTCTGTTAATTGCTTATTCATACTACAACTCAAATGAGAATTGCCGATAGTTTACATATAAAAGTACATTTTTTTATATGAATATATGTATAATTGCGTAGAAACGCTTTCGTTACCGACATGAACAAACTTGTCTGCCCTTTTGTACAACACATAAAATCCCTTCCAGTTTATTAATGCTACACTTTATTTAACAAAAAACCGCACTTTTCGACTTTTATATCTGTTTTGAGAAGAAAACAGTCTAAATCCGGTTCGATTGGACCAATTTTTAATGTTCATAACTGCACTGGTTGACTGTTGGTGTAAAAATTGAACTGAACTTCGCCTTTTATTTCATCATCATTTTTTTACATATTCAAAAGATACAGTTATATTTTTTAGTGCCTTTTTGATGCAGTGTTGCATTTTAGTAATTTTGTTAAGCATTACACTATGTGTAAATTGAGTAGAAAACTTAAGTTTATTGTTACAAAAATAAATATGTGTATTTATTAAAACTTAATATAAACAATGGCGAATCCAAACAGTCGACGTATCTATCATCGAAGATATTCCTGTCAGCTTTAAGTCTGCCGAATTTACCTCAGCCATCTTCTTTTTTTTCTACGTTACGTTTGTACAGAATGGACGTGTTTTTAAAACGCTCTCTAAAAAATCGCTTACAACCGCATATACAAAGTATTTAAAAAAAGATCCCTAATTAAACCGGTCGTGTTTCGCCTAAGTGAAATGGGTTTACTCCGGGATTAACAAAATAAATTAAATAATAACCAAATCAACGAAAATAAAACACAAAAAAACCAAAAGTGCAAACAGATGAGTGTCCGACGTTCTCCGCCGCCAGTGCGCGTTCGCTCAGCTAGCATTGATGAGAACGGCGATGCAGCAGCTTTCATCAACGGGAACAAAAACGGGCGTACAATCTCCCCGCTTACAAGTAGTTTTGGCGCAAACGAAACGAAGTCAGAAGGCATTTCGCAAACCAACGGAAAAACTTCTGATCGAATTGTGAGTACACTCTCTACAGACTCTACAGAATCAGCAAATCCGTGGTCGAAGCAAAGCTTTTCTGTGAGCAGATCTACAGCCACAGCTCAAGAAGAAAACCTCTCTCACGAAAGCTCTAATCAGTAACTGCCCAAACCAGAGTAAAATTAAACAGTCGGTCATACAGACTGGGTTAGACCGCTACATGAACATTCAGCCAAAGCGTAAACTAAGTCCGCAAAAGCAAACAGTTGATAAACAAAGAGAAAAAATAAAAAAAATTTGTGAAGACGGCTCCCTGCGCCAGAATAGATTTGCTATACTAGACAACAGTGAGGAAATAACCAAGACTTAAAGTACAGGCAGTAAGTCTAAACCGCCCCCAATATACTTAAGAGAAAAAAATTCGAACAGTCTTGTAAACAATTTAGCAAAGTTATTGGGTGCAAACAATTTTCATGTTGTTTCTGTTATGAAAGGCAACATAATATACATGAGACCAAAATCCAAATCTACGAGGAAGAAAATTTTAGAAAGTTAGTAAATAATTTCGATTTGCTTAAGAAAGAGTACTACACGTATCAGCTTAAAAGCAGTAAGGGCCTTATAGTAATTTTGAAAGGAGTTGAGCATAATGTAGATCCGTCCGAAATAAAGGGAGCACTTGAAGAAGCTCGTATAGAACTTGAGCCATCAGCAAAATTATTAAAAAAAGGTGAAGTGCATCCTATTTACAACCTGCGTTATCTACTGCATCGTAAAATTTCAATAGAAGAACCACTAAAACGTAAGAGTCCCGTACAATGTACAAACTGCCAGGAATTTGGCCACACTCGTAGCTACTGTAATTTACCAAGCGTGTGTGTGATATGCGGTGACTTACACTCCACATCTACGTGTAGCAAACCAAAACAAGATGCAAGTGTTAAAAAATGTAGCAATTGTGGAGAAAACCACACTACTAATTATCGAGGCTGTCCTGTATTTTTATCAATAAAACAAAAAGAATTGCTGCCAAATAGAAAACCTGTCCCACCTACAACAGTAACAAATCTAAATTCTTCTAGTCGCCAACCAATAGCACAACCACAATACCAATCATATGCAAACGTCCTGAAAAGCAACCCAAATGTGGAAGCAAATAACATGAATAATTGCAGTATAGAATCTATGCTTCAAACACTCGTGCAAACTCTTAATCAATTTATGGTTGGAATGCAAAGCATGATACAGGATCTGATTAGAAATCAAACCATTTTAATGCAAACTCTTTTAAATAAACCATAATGTACAGAATCAAAATTTGTCATTGGAACGCAAACGGTCTCACCAAGCACAAGCTCGAAGTCTATAATTTTCTATTATCAAATAACATTGACATTATGTTTATATCTGAAATTCATCTTACAGATAAAAATTATTTTAGAATTCCGGCATATCTTTTCTATGATACAAAACATCCTAGAAACATAGCTCGTGGTGGCACAGCGATATTAATAAAAAAACGTCTAAAGCACAGTATACTAGAGCAGTTTAATGAAGAATACCTTGGTTGATTGGTTGGTTAGAGTGGTGATTCATCCTGAATCCAACTAGCGCTTCCGCACCATTTTGTTGCCACATCCTCGTTACCAACTTGTTATTTACGGCATGACTATACCCAGTCTGTGCGGTTCAGGAACCTTATTAGGTTGTTGACATCTAAGCCAGACAGTTGTTCGAGCTCCTCGAACAGCGGTTTGCCCAGGGTTAACATTCTGTCCTTCCATAGGGCAGGGCATTCACAGAGGAAATGGAAGATTGTTTCCTTTTTCTCCGGTTGTTTGCAACTGTGACAGTATGTGTTGTGAGGGATGCCCATTTTGGCTGCCTGTTCTCCGACAGACCAAAAGCCAGTTATGACTGCCGTTAGTCTCCAGGCATCCCGTCGTTTCATGTTTAACAATATTGATGATTGTTTAAGGTTGTAGGTGGGCCATAACGTTCTGCTGATTTTGCATTTCGTCTGGCCCCTCCATCTACACTCCGCCATTCGGAGGTATTTTAGGGAAATTGTACTCTTGACTGCACCTAATGGTGTGAATACCGGTTCTGCAAGAGCGTTATTCATGGCAGATCCCCCTCTTGCCAGTTCATCTGCTTTTTCGTTACCTTCAATATTCCGATGTCCTGGGACCCAGATTAAGGTAACATTATGTTTTTCGCTCAAGGTGGAAAGGCTATTCCTACTTTGTTCCACCACCATTGAGGTTGTAGTCGCTGAATCCAGTGCCTGGATTGCAGCTTGGCTATCCGAGAGAATAGCGATATTGCTCTTAAAAGAGAAGTCTGTGATTAGTAGCCTACAAGCTTCCCCAATTGCCAGTACTTCCGCCTGGAAGACACTGCAGGTATTGGGGAGGCGCATAGACTTTTCAATTTTAAGTTTATGAGAATATATACCAGCTCCAACACCACAATCCATTTTAGAACCATCTGTATAGACTGTAGTGTCGAAGTTGTTTAATGAGAATCCCTTATTCCACTCTTCCTTAGATGGAAAGAGAGTGGCAAAATTCCTATTGAATGTTACCGTCGGGACGATGTAGTCAGTCCTCACCGAGGTTAACTGAGTTTGCCGCCATAGTAGACTGGCATGACCATAAGTGTTTTCTTTCCAGCGGCCCGCTTCGTTTAACCTAAATGCACTCATGGTTGCCGTCTTCTTAATATGTAGGTCTATTGGAATAACGTGTGTCAGTGCGTTCAGAGCCTCCCTAGGACATGATCTGATTGCGCCGACCGTTATTGCACAGGCTGATCTTTGTATTCTGCCGAGTAATTTGATGTTGTAATCTCTCCCTAGAGCTTTCCACCAAACTACCGAACCATACGATAAAATTGGTCGTATAACCGCCTTGTACAACCATAATGTATGCTTAGGTTGAAGACCCCATCTTCTTCCAAGCATACGTTTACAGGCATATAGAGCAATTTCAGCTTTCCTTACCCGTTCTTCGACGTTTAATTTCCAGCTAAGTTTGGAGTCCAAAATTACCCCTAAGTACTTTGCACTGGGTGAAAGTGAGAGGGTTTGTCCATTAATATTTGGTAGGGTAAAGCTTGGTACCTTGTATCTGGTGGTAAAGAGCATGAGTTCTGTTTTACGCGGGTTTAAACTTAAGCCACAGCCTGTTGCCCAAGAATTAAGCTCGCCTAACGCCCTTTGAATGATCCCACTGATCGTATTAGGACACAGTCCTGACGCCATTAGCACCACATCATCAGCGAACGCCACCGCTTTTACCCCTCCTCTATTAAGTTTTATTAGGATTTTGCTAATCACACATAACCAAAGAAGTGGAGATAGTACTCCCCCCTGTGGAGTACCCCTGTGGACTCTCTTAGTTATGTTGATGTTACCCATATTAGCTCTAATGATCCTGGTTTCTAGCATAGAGACGATCCAATTGGTGATACAATTTTCCACCCCTAAGTCTATTAACGCCCGTTGGATAGCATTCGTGCTAACGTTATTAAATGCGCCCTCTATGTCAAGAAAAGCTGCCATCGTATACTGTTTGTTTACTAGAGACCCCTCTATTGTTCGGATTACCTCGTGAAGCGCTGTCTCCGTCGATTTGCCTTTGAGGTAAGCATGTTGTGCAGTTGATATACTAAAGCTCTCCAGCGAACTTCTAATGTGCATATCTAAAAGCCGTTCCAAGGTTTTAACAAGGAAGGACGACAAACTGATCGGCCTAAAGTCCTTCGCTGATTCATGTCCTCTTCTGCCTGCCTTTGGTATGAAGACGACCCTAACAAGTTTCCAGCTGTTTGGAATATAACCTAGATTTAGACACGCTTTGAAAATTTCCATTAGCCATGGTAGAATACTATCAAGAGTTTCCTGTAACATCTTAGGAAAGATCCCATCAGGGCCTGGAGATTTGAAAGGTGAGAATGATTTGATTGCCCATGCAACCTTCTCTTTCGTAACTATTACATCGACACGATGCTGTGGGTCATATCGGCTCCGCCGGATTCTCCCAGCATCACTGTCATGGGTGCTACATCCCGGAAAATGCGTATCTAAAAGAAGTTCTAGAGACTCTTCCGCCGTAGAAGTCCAAGTGCCATCCGGCCTCTTGACCCAAGAAGCCATTGAATAATCCTTGGACAGAATACGGCTAAGTCTCGCAGAATCTCTGGTAGATTCGATAGAAGAACAGAAATCTCTCCAGCTCTCTTTCTTGGCGGCCCTGATTGCCTTCTTGTATTATCTCCGACTTTCTCTATACAACTGCCAATTACCTGTTGAGTAGCTGAGATTGAAATTTGATCTGGCTTCTTCCCTTAATTTTGAGAGCTCATTGCTCCACCAAGGAGGATAGGATTTTTTGCTATATTTAATTGGACAAGACGTTTTGTAGGCCCTACTGAATGTCTTTTCCAATTTTGTGACCCTACTCTCAATGTTTTCTGCGAGAGTGATTTGATGGATCGGAATCCTTCCTATCCTATTCCCTACTACATTTTTGAACCGTTTCCAATTTGTTCTAAGTGGGTTTCGATATGGTAAGGGTGGATCTACCTCAAGATCCAGGTGGTAGAGGATCCAGCTGTGGTCCGAAAAGGACTTTTTGCTTGAGACTCTCAAATTTTCTACCCTCACTGAAGTATTTTCAGACAGTAATGTCACATCTATTACTTCCGCCCATCCTCTAAAGCTTTCCGTGCTTGGAAAGGTGAAAGTCGGGGTATTACCCCTGTTACATACTGTTAGGTTAGTATTGATGATAAATTCATATAGGGACTCACCTCGATCATTCGTTTCGGTACTCCCCCATAGGGAATGCCTCGCATTGGCGTCACATCCTAGTAGCAGGATACTGTTTTTGCAGTCAAGCACCAGCCTACGAGCCTCGTCAGGTGCTGCTGGTTGGTCGTGTGCCATGTAGATGGAGGCAATTTTGATCCTGACGCCGTCAGTAGCCTCCATTTCGATGACCGTCACATCCGATGAGCTGTAGGATGGGATTAAAAATACATTTAGATGTTTTTTTGCTACAATACATGCCCTGGGGTTACCCTGGGTCCGCTTATAGTACAAGTTGTAGTTTTTGAGAGAGAATCCGCTTACCTCAGTACTCCGCACTCTGGGTTCCTGTATCAGTGCGATGTCTACGTCCTCCTCCGATAGGAGAACGGCTAGGTTGTCCGTTGCAGTCCTGGAGTGCTGCAGATTGATCTGGACAACCTTGAGACCCATACTTACTGGTCGTTTTTAGGGGCGTCAAGCTGCATGCCCGTATGCTGCTCATTAGCGCCATCGTTTTGGGTGGACCCGGCTTCTTCCAGTTGCATGCCCATGAGCAACTCATTAGCGTCGTCAACCTCGTCCTGCTCATCCTCCAGATTTGCAGAACGGAATAACTTCAGATGCGCTTTCCTCACGCCAAACCGAAGTTTGTTATCCACTTTTCCCAGTGGCTCAATACTCTCCTCCGAGATTTGGAGAAGGAAGGACACACTGTTCTTTTGCGGAGCCTCCGCTTTGATGATACTCGAGTCATCCATTGGAACAGTGCGGTTGTGTGCTTGCAGGTATGGTATTAACTGCTTAGCTTCGAACTCCATGTTCGGTATCCAGATACGAGCCCTTGGTCGTCTTGGGATCTCACTGGCTGGGATTAGTTTGAGCCTCAAACCTTCCCAGTCGCTCTGGATTTTGCTAATAGCGTTTTGAAGGAAATCAACAGAGAACTGATCGTCGCATTTGATCACCCTGTATCCACGGACCACCTCCATTGAATCATAACCTGGCACTTGACCCTGCGGGCTTGCCATGACGTGATCAACGACAATGCGAGACAGCCGTGCCTCGATTTCGGACCACCTTTCTAACGCAGGTTTACCGCGGTTCGTTAACTCGTCCACCAACGCCGTTTGCAGGTGATCCCGTGCCACCTCGTTAAACGCGCGTTTGGCTGGTTTGGGCGTCAGAGCAGTGTGAGACGTCTTGTGCTTTTTCGCAGTTTTACAGCCCTCGTCCTGCGAACGATTGCGTTTTACGGCTTCTGCCTTCTGGGTGGCCTGGAACGCCAGGTACTCATCGACCACCTTTTGGCACCTTGCCTTATCGGCCGCATCTTTGGGATGAGTTTTACCTTCGGCCTCATTTTTGCTTATTCTGCCGAGAATAGCTAGAGACCGCTGGTAAAGCTTATATCTAGACGGGCCTTTTTTTGGGTATTGACGCTTTTGCCCCTTGGCATCAGCGGATGTGATCGGTTGATTTATAGTTGATGGCGTGCTGTGGCCCACAGCTTTGTCATCAACTGTCTCTTGACTAGAAGCCAAGAGCTCGTCCTCTGAGGGAGTTTCCAACTTCCTCAGCTCGATTGTGTCCGTTCGTTTGTCTGTCCGTTTTGTCATTGGGTCCGTCCGCTTGTCTGTCCGACTATCGGTTCGTTTTGTCTTTGTGTCAGTCCGTTTGTCCGTCTGTTTGTCTGTCCGTTTGGTAGCGTTATCCGATTTTTTGTTTTTTTGTTGTTTGTTCATTTGTCTGTTTCTTACGGTCACCTGCCCTTCCAAAGAGCTGCCCATGTCGCCATGTGCGGTGACCAATGAGGATGGAGGGGAAATAAACGGTCCGCCATGGCAGCGCCCCATACCATGGTAAGGCCACCGTTACAACCTGAGGCGGCCTGATATCAGGAGGGCTCCGTTAGGAGACAGCCTAATTTTATCCCCCGGCTGCCAAACCCACCCAATAGGCACGGGTCGCGTTACACCTTGGGTTGAGGGAGTTTTTTTAACGAAGTTTACGTCTTCGACCTGTGTGGTTCGCGGGAGACCGATTCTCCTGCCTTCCATATCTGGGAGGCGTTCCCCTATCCACCACCTGGGGACGCGCCCTATAGGGATAACAGGTTCCCCCAAGGGACCTTCAGTCCACTATTATTCAACTGCAAGAATTTTCCAGTACAATGGCTATCGCAGCTGTGTACTGCCCTCCTTCTCAAATTATAACCGAACAACAGTTCAAAGATTTTTTTGTCAAACTTGGGCCAAAGCTTATGGCTGCAGGGGACTTCAATGCCAAGCACCACTATTGGGGCGCTAGACTGGTCACACCTAGAGGGAGACAACTTTTTAGTTGTATACTAAGATCAAAACTTGATGTTGTATCTACAGGACAGCCAACATATTGGCCATCTGACCGCCAGAAGATGCCCGACCTGATTGACTTTGGTATTATAAAGGGTATCGATCGCAAGATTGTAATATAACAGCGTCCTCATCCCTGGAATTGTCCTCCGACCATTCTCCGTCTATTATAACCATGGAAGGTAGTCCTTGCACCAGAACAGCGGGTAATCAGCTCCCCCATCCCAATCTCATAAACTGGCTTAAATATAAGAAATACATTAGCACTCATATAAAAACCAATGTTTCTTTAAAGAATGATATTGATATCGATAGGCAGATATATACATTGACTGAAGTAATGCATGGAGCTACTAGGGCAGCTGTGGCCACAAATAATAAAAATCGTGTTAACCCTCAGCGAAACATTGATGAGACTATAGAAGATTTAGTTAAAAAGAAACGAGAGCTGAGAAGGTCTTGGCAACAATATCTTTCTCCAAAATACAAGAAACTATTGTATGAATACACAGTTAAGTTGCGTTGCGCCCTTAAAAAAGAAAAGGAGAGGCATCTTCATGATTTCCTTTCTAATCTTACTCCGACGGACCAAACAGATTACGCATTGTGGAAGGCCACAAAAAATATAAATCGGCCCATACAGTACGAATCACCAATTCGGCTAGGAAATGATAATTGGGCACGTACAGATTCTGAAAAAGGGTGTGTATTTGCTGAACATCTGCAATCTGTCTTCACTCCCAATCAGTCTTCTGCAACTACTTGTTTACCACTAGACATATTGCAACCACCAAAAAAGCCAATAAAGTTTAAAAAAAAATAACATAGTCTCAGTTATTAATCAACTTAAACCTAAAAAAGCACCAGGTTACGACAAAATCACCCCAAAAATGCTAAAAGAGCTTCCCCATATTGCCGTTCTTCATATTAGGCACATATTTAACGCCATCTCTCGTACTGTCTACTACCCAAAAGCTTGGAAATTATCTCAAATCACTATGATTGGTAAACCTGGGAAAGACTTAAGCCAAGCATCCTCATATCGGCCAATTAGTCTATTGTCCATACTTTCAAAGCTATTTGAAAAGTTGCTCTTGCAGAAACTAATGACCTTTATTCAAGATAACAACATTATTCCTCAACACCAATTTGGACCCGGACCCGAACCCGGACCCCCCATTGGAATTATGCTCTAAAATTTTATGTTTCAATTCTGTATGAGTCAAGTTAAAAAAAACAATATTTTTTTATATGCATTAGCAGTTTATTAGATTTTTCTTCCAGTTTTAATTTATTTTATAATAAAAACAATTATAATACGACGGACGCAATTCAAAATTTTGAATAATTACACAGGCCTGCGTAATTTCATTTTTGTCCAATTTCTAAAACGGCTACGAGTGTCTCTTGAAGTTTTTTTTGTGCTGAAAACGAATTTGATCTTGAAAATGCTCCAGCACGTCAGGACTTTTGGCAATTTGTGGTTAAATAGTCAAGAAATGCCGATTTTGGACATCTTTATGAATTTTTTTTTAAGTAAGGTAAATTTTTTTTTTTTTTCCACAACGGAATCGCAAAGTAATACTCTGTAGCTTTAAAATCCATTTTTAAAAGACTTCTAGGATGAATGAAAAAAAAGTTATGCTATTTTGAATTTAAGACTTTTAGACATGCAAATTCATTTTCTTAACGCCCTCTTTAATGGCGCAACAGATGCTTAAAAAACTATGTATGTTCGACATTGGTGTCGCTGATTACGAATCTGATGTTAGTTTTTTAAAATTAAGCATACCCAAAAGGATTCCGGTTTTAATTGCTGCACGAGGTGCTCACGCAAAATATTGATTTTTTGATTTTTTTTGGATATTTTTTTAATAAAAGACTGGTTTGAATATTGTTTTTGTCGTATTATAGAAATTTAATAAACAACATATTAAAAATAGACTATTCTTTGATTATTATCAGTTAAATGGCTGAAACTTGAATTTTTCATAGTGATTCTATTAATTTGAGCACCAACTGTACACTGACTGTTCTTGGATACAAATTTTTAACTTTACCTGTTTTTCCTTCTTTTTTATTTTTGGTTCTGATTCTGGATCAAGGCGCTCGAAATAAGAAAATAATGTTCTCTTCATGTTAGGACGCGTATTAACAATCACATTAACTACTTGTCAACAAATGCTCGACACAATGTATTCTGCTCGTTGAAAGAAACAAAAGAATAGAAGCATGTTCATGCATGTTTAAAGATAGCCTAGTTATTCACCAAAAAAACTTAGGGAATAATCACTCGGCGCCGTCATCGCGATTTCTTTGGCGCGCTATTTAAAATTTCGAGTTAACAGTACACAGGGTGTCGCCGTTGCGATAAGGAAAAGCTGCAACGGCTCTTTCATGGTAACTTTCTTGCCGTTATATAGCAACACATGTTGTTAGAGAAAAGCGCAATTAAATATATAATATTATATATAAACACGACCGTTTCGTTTGAAGAACTTTATTGGAGTGAATTGAGTCACAGAAGAAGAAGTAAAGAAGTTACAAACAGGGTTGATATTTTTTTCATACTTAAACTATACATGGTTGAATTGCAAGTTGGCTCCAACACATGTTATAATATATTGTATCTTAAATAGGCGTAATTATTTATGAAGGTGTCCCACGATGCATAAAAACCGCCAATTATTCTTGTAATTTTGAATCAAAGTCCTTTACTATTTTTAGAATTTTTTTTACAAGATATCTAGAGCTATTAGTTTTTTCATCGGCTAGTCACGACATGCAGCGCGAATAATGCCATATTTTATTCACGAAATTGATTTTTAATAAAAACACCCTTCTAAATTGCCCCGGAGCCCCCCCTTTATGAAATCCTGGATCCGCCACTGCTTTGCACTCACATAGACCCAAAAGTAGCAACGTCTATATTACAAAGGCATATATATTACTTGAAACAGAAGTATGGCTTAAAAACTGGAGAATAAAGGTTAATGAAACCAAATGCGTGCATATTACTTTTACTCTAAGAAAAGAAACTTGCCCTGCAGTTACAATAAACGGTCAGAATATACCACAGCAAAACGAAATAAAATATCTTGGAATTCACTTAGATAGAAGACTCACATGGCGGAATCATATTGAAAAGAAAGTGTCGAATATCAAGCTTAAAATGAAAAGCCTATATTGGATGCTTAATTCGAAATCAGCATTACCTCTAGAGTACAAAGTGCTACTATATAAAGCCATGCTAAAACCAATATGGACATATGGTATAGAAATGTGGGGAACGACTACGCCCTCAAATATCGAAAAACTTCAGAGAGTGCAATCTAAAGCCTTGCGGATAATCACGGGAGCTCCATGGTATATAAAGAACGCTAACATTCACAGAAGTATTTGCATACCTCGTGTAGCCGATGAAATAGTACGGTTGAGCAAAAAATACCTACAAAAGCTAGAAGGCCATCCCAATAAACTAGCGCGAAATCTACTTTTAGATGAAGGTCACACACGATTGAAAAAAAGAGACATCTTCAAGTCTGCACTATCTTAATGATCTCATCTCACACGAGAGTCCGTCTACAACTTCCTCCAACCACATCTATCACATTCGAAAAAAAAACAAAAACAACATCATTTTCACAATCGACATGAGGGACAACGGAAGCTCTAAGGGAAACTGGAAACTAGGCCTTTCCGGCTCCCAGCTACGAAGAATCGGAGACTGGAAACCCGTCCTTTCCAGTTCCCAACTATGAAGAATTGTAGATTCACAACCGATTTAGGGGGTATTCTAGTCTAGAGGCCCGAATTGCGAGCATTTTTGCCAATGAAAAAAAAAAAAGCATTGATATGTTTACGATACATTTTTTTATCATTTATTTATTCATATATTAGGAGCACACAAAATAAATTTGGAAAAAAAAAATGAATTTTCATGGAGTTATGCGTCCTTGAAGTGGAAGGAGGGAAAAAAAGGCAGTGTCCCCGTCGTCACGATTTCTACCCTTGTGTTCATCTGAAAAAAAAAAAATACAAATTCTTAATTAATATGAATGTCATTATCGTATGAACCAGAAAAAACGGAAAAAAAATTTTTTCCATAAAATGGCGGCTACTCAAAAAATTGAGGTCGATTTTTCTCTTATTTTTAAGCTTTCTCGAATTGTTTACACATATTAAAAAATTGAAATTTCCAGTTTTTCGTGCTTCATACGATAGAGATATATTTAAGGAATATTCATGACAAATTTCAAGGAAATCGGTTGATTAGAACTTGAGATATCGTGCCGACCGTATCGAACGAAATAGTTTCGAGAAAAACACTTTTGAAGTTCGGCGTCCGCTCAAACCAGTCAAGCTGTCGCGTCACTAAAATAGTTGTAGCTTCGAAAATAATTCGAATTTTGAAAATCCTTTTAGGGAGATATTTTTGAATAGTTAAACTATCAAATTTTGAAAAAAAAATTTTTTCGATTTTTTCAAATTTCTAGACTAGAATACCCCCTTTAATCATATATGTAAATATATGTTCATTTGAGCAAATAATTCGTTTCTTAGCACTGGCAGGGAAACATATTACTCTAGTATATAAGATTTGTAAACTTATTGTTAGTTTCTTATACAAGAAAGATTCAATAAATAAAGAAAAATGGAAAAAAAAAAATCTTCACAACAGATTAAGCCCCAATCGATGTAGCTTGTCCTTAAAATACATATTTGATAGGTTCCAGAAACTTCACAACAGTCAGAGCTACTTCAACCTGTGCTAATCCCGCCGGTGGTTATTCTGTCAGTAACAGTTCTGCTAACACAACTTGCGCCAGCGCTATATTTGAAAGCGCTAAGTTCGCCGATGCTACCTGGTTCCATGCCTGCAGTGTACAACCCACAAAGTTCACCACAGCTCATCGATCACAAAGCACAAAGGTACCCACCATGAGCCATGTACGCCTATACGTAAAATTTTAGATTTGCCATGGTTTCCGTGGTTCCATGGTTCACTCGAACAGTGGCCTCTGTTTTCTGTGGCCATTAAGGAAACCACGGAAATGAATTCATACTCGCAACTGTAGAATATGTTATGTCTCCAGAAAGCCCTAAAGAGGAAAGCCAGGTGGAGTCGTTGATGATCCACCCATCCAGAATCATGCGGCCATGAAAACATTACAATGTCGCTATAGCTGCCCAGAGCTACTTATTAGATGTCGAAAGCGAAGGTTCGAGCGTTTCCACCCATCACAGGAGGACATCGGCGATTCATCCTTAATTTTAGCTCGATGGTATCAAACTTAGGATGGCAATAGATGGTTGCCAACAGCAGTACAGTTTGTCAAGAATGACTTTTGACATAGAAAATAAATTCAAGTTTTCGACTTCATTAGCAAAAATATAGCAAATTTCTCTTTGATTTCTTTTTTGTACTGATTCATATTTTTCACAGCATTTAAAGGGAATTAATAAACACAAACTTCAAATTCTTTGGAAAAACAAAAAGCACACTAAACGTAATTTTTTGATAAATGTACTATTTGTACGATAACCATTAGCTTCAATAACATTATGCAGGCGCTTTTTCGTGAAATGGAACAATTTTTTTTTTTATTGACAATTGTACTTACAGTTAACTATAAAATATAATATACTGGATGTGTATATATGGCCCTTATTATGAGCAACATTCGATCTTCGACTGTAGTCGAAAGTGCTGATCGAACGAATTTTCATTTGGTATTATGGTGCTCATTCGTTGAAGAATAGGACTATTGTGAATTTCGATCGCTCGACGCATTTACAATAGATAATTTTTTCTCAGCTGATACAGCATATCAAAATAAAAGAAAAACCGATTTTGTTGAAATTCTTTGCTAACAACATTTTTAAAAGTAAAAAAACGTATTTTTTGTGAAAATGAGTACAACGGAGTTGTGGTGCGACAATTCATCGGACGATGAAAGATTAGTGGAACTAGCTAGAAGTAGAAAAAAGTTGAGGGGCGCATCCAACCCCCTAGAAATGGCTTCCACTGAGTAAGTTTAGAATTTTCAAAATGTGTTGACGTACTTAATATTACAGAAATTTCCTTACAGTTATCCGATGATGCTGAAGATATTGAAGTGGAGTCAAATAACGGAGAAGCAGAAAACATAAGAAATGAAATTCTTAGAATATTAAAGAAAAATCTAAAAAGTATTAAATAGAAACCTTTACGCCACAGTTTCTGTTTTATTTTTGACATACATTTTCTTTATTCAATTATTCGCCATTCGAAAAAAAAATGTATTTCAGTTCCTCTACGTATTTCAGCCCATACCTGCCAAGGGAAAATAAAAATGTATTTCTATAAACATCACAAAAAAAAAAAAAAACATTATTAACCTTAATCCATTTTGCTGCCGTTCTAACTGGTGGTCCCAAGCAATTTAGCTCCGTTGTAAATTCCTCCCATTTTTTTCCAGCTTGTACTTTGGTGGAAATCCCTTTTGCGAATTGTGGATTCTCTCCATGAATGCAACTAGCCTTTCTAATTGCTGTTTGGTACTCACGACTTTCGACCTGCATAAAATTAACAAAATTAGTACAATATATATTTATTATTTCGTAACTATAAAACAATAAATAATCGCAAACAACTTACATTTTAACAAGTTTTCCCACAATACGCTACACAATCCAAAGCAAAATTGCATTCGACTCTAAATTCGGTATACAACGAAAATTTCGACAGCGTTGCACCGCTCATAATACCAAATTGACATTCGATTTTCGATCTTCAACAACCAACGAATATCGAAGAGCGAATGCAACTCATAATAGGGGCCAATATTTTAAATAGCTTATAAGTTTAATAATGTTCTCCGTAGAATTGTTTAAAAGTAGATCAGTAGATTTTGTGTTGTTTAGTGATTCTCTGTGGTTTGTAAAACGTGTACAGTCGTCCAAGATGTGTTTGATGTTTGAAGCTGAGGTATTGCAGTAGGTACATATTTGCAGATATTTACGTCTTTTTAACACACTTTTATTAGGTCGGGTTGTATGTATGTATGTATGTATGTATGTATGTATGTATGTATGTATGTATGTATGTAGGTATGTATGTATGTATGCATGTAACGGAATCTTTGAGCTTAATTTTCACTGGCTTCTAAAAATCTGATCGACTTGAAATTTTGCACACCTATCAAGGACCGATGACAATGCTATAATTTGATAAAAGTTTTCCATTATCCTTATTAGGATTGCCAGGATTAATATTTTCTTTTTTTACCTGTGGACAAAAAGTACGGTGAATTTGGTTGTAAAATGAAAAGTCTTTTTTTAACACACTTTTATTAGGTCAGGTTGTATGTAGGTATGTATGTATGTATGTATGTTTGTATGTATGCATGTAACGGAATCTTTGAGCTTAATTTTCACTGGCTTCTAAAAATCTGATCGACTTGAAATTTTGCACACCTATCAAGGACCGATGACAATGCAATAATTTGATAAAAGTTTTCCATTATCCTCATTAGGATTGCCAGGATTAATATTTTCTTTTTTTACCTGTGGGCAAAAAGTAAGGTGAATTTGGTTGTAAAATGAAAAATCTTTTTTAACACACTTTTATTAGGTCGGGTTGTATGTATGTATGTATGTATGTATGGATGTGTGTATGTAGTTATGTATGTATGTATGTATGTGTGTATGTATATATGTATGCATGTATGCATGTAACGGAATCTTTGAGTTTAATTTTCACTGGCTTCTAAAAATCTGATCGACTTGAAATTTTGCACACCTATCAAGGACCGATGACAATGCAATAATTTGATAAAAGTTTTCCATTATCCTTATTAGGATTGCCAGGATTAATATTTTCTTTTTTTACCTGTGGGCAAAAAGTAAGGTGAATTTGGTTGTAAAATGAAAAATCTTTTTTTAACACACTTTTATTAGATCGGGTTGCATGTATGTATGTATGCATGTAACGGAATCTTTGAGCTTAATTTTCACTGGCTTCTAAAAATCTGATCGACTTGAAATTTTGCACACCTATCAAGGACCGATGACAATGCAATAATTTGATAAAAGTTTTCCATTATCCTTATTAGGATTGCCAGGATTAATATTTTCTTTTTTTTACCTGTGGGCAAAAAGTAAGGTGAATTTGGTTGTAAAATGAAAAATCTTTTTTTATTCTTGTAAATCAGTTTCTCAGGCTCCCTCCACGAAATAAGTTCTTAATCCCGATTACTTCTTTATCACGGCCGATAACTGCATAGCTTTAGACTCACAGTCGATAAGAAAGGAATTAAATATAACACGAATATATCGAATCATTTATTCACTGACTGCAATGATAACAATAATTTTCATTCATAATAAACAAAAAATAGTTTAAAGAAACTAAAAAACACGCTTTTTTGCTAATCGAACTAAAAAGTAGAAAATAAAAAATAGTTTAAAAAAACTAAAAAACACGCTTTTATTGCTAATCGTATTTATTTTCTACTTTTTTTTATTAAATATTCGTGTGTTAGTCGTGTGTGTCCAAGTCGTAGTCTAATTATTTTTGTTATTTCCCCTCTAGTTATGTTAGTACTATGTGTAAATATGTGTTCATTGCTTGCTTGATTGGGTTAAGAAATGTGTACCAGCTTGTTGTTTGTTCGAATGTGGAGTGTTGTTTAGTTTTGAATATTTTTGTTATATGACTTTTAATATCTGTGTGTAGGAGGTTCAGAGACATAGTTAGGGGCGGTTTTGTGCTTATTTTGGTGCTAAATCTGCTAGTTCGTTGCCCTTGATTTTCTCGTGTCCTGGTATCCATATGATTTCGATTTTATTTTTGAATTTCAATAAGCAGTTTCTTATGTAGTCTGTATAATAATTATTATTGTTTATATTTTTTACCATTTCTAATGAGGCTAAAGAATCGGAACAAATTGCAAATTTTTCAGGTGTTTGGCCTGCATATTATACTGCTTCAAATATGGCTATCGTTTCTGCAGCAAAATTTGTGCTATAATAAGGTAAGACTTTGCTAATTAATATTTTATCATTGTATAACGTATTTTATCATTGTGTAACGTTGAAGCTTGTTTGGTTTGCGCTTTTTGAACCGTCTGTGAAGATTAGCTTGCATTTTTTTTTATAAGTTTGTTGGTTAATTCTGAGAAGAGTTTTTGAAATATTGTTGAAGGCGTTTGTCTTTTTTCCACTGGTGGATTGATATATCTATGGCATTGAAAGGTAGTTGCCATCCAGGAAATCGGGCGATGGTCTTAGGTTTATTATTGATGGGAATATATAATTCCAGAGATTTTCCTATTATGCGATTGAGTGTTGATTGAATTTTGTGTTTTCGTTTAGAAATTATTATTTTGTGTGTTAGTTTGGAAAGTGTTGTCAATAACGATTAGGTTTTTGTAAAGTTTTGTTGTGGCAAACTCCCTCATTTGTGTTAACGGTGGTATTCCTGTTTCGAACGTCATGTTGCGAATCGGTGTAGTACGGTATGGGCCTAAGGCGGTTCGTATAGCAGAGTTTAGTAATGAGTTCAGTTTGTTGATATTTGGTTTAGGTGCGTAGCCAAAAACGTATAATCCATAATAAATTTTTGAAACGATTTAAGATTTGGTAGCGGCAATGATTGAACTAGTGTTAGCGTTGAGTTTTGGGCTTAAAATGCATTTTATTATGTTCCAACGTTAATTTAGTGAGTTTACAAGTTTTGAAATGTGGGTTTCCAATCTACAGTGCCAGCTCGCTAATCCGAATTAATGATTGCAGACCCTGATTCGAATTAACGAGATATTCGGATTACTGGATGTGCTGTTATTATGCTTATAATTCACTATATTCGAAAATAAAACAAAAGCCAGGATTTCAAAACAAATTTATTTTATTTTTATTACTCGACAATGAAAAAATTAAAGATTTTTATAAATCCATACATATGTACATATGTATTTATGCATGTATTTACATATTACGTTTTTTTTTTAACGTAGGTAATTAGTGATGTAGGTTTGCTTGTCTCTCAGTGCACATGCTTCTAAAGCCTTGTTCCGCAATTCTTTTAGCATTAATATGTAATCTGATTGCAGACCTCGTTCCTTTGCCCAATCTATTGAAATATTTAAGGCCTGCAGAGCTTCACCTTAGTTAGTCGTATCGCGTTCTGATCCATGGGTTGAATAATACTAGTACAATTTGGGGGTAAAAACATAGTTTAATATTGCCCACATTCAGATACCAGCGGCTCTCCATGACACTTCGCATTATCCAGTAACAATAAAGCTTTTTTGGGCAAATTATTTTCAATTTGATAGTCTTTTACCTGTGTTATAAACGATTTAAAAAACCATTCAGTAAAAATATATGTTGTCATCCATGCATTTTTCGATGCGTATTATTCAACAATATGTTGTTTTTTAAACGAACGTGGATTTTTTTATTTCCCAACCACAGCAATGCTAAGCTTGTGAGTTCCAGATTTGTTAGCACAGCACAAGAAGGTGATTCTCTCTTTGCTCATTTTGGTACCAGGAGCAGACTTCTGGAAACATTTTCCAAAAGAGTCCAGACTCATCAGCATTGTAAATTTGGTCGTCAATCAGATTTTCAGTCTCGATAATGTCATAGAGCTTATTTTGAAAATCAGGTACAAGATCAGGTCTAGCAGATAAGGATTCGCCGCATATTTTCAAAGTTCGCACAGAAAATCGCTTCTTAAAATTTTGCAACCATCCGTCACTAGCGTGAAATGATTGATTCGGATACATTTTTTGATGAAGTGATTTAGCTTTTTGTCGTAAAATTTCTGCTGAAATGGTTTGATGCCGTGACCGCTTCTCTTCAAACCAAGCATACAACTTAATTTCTAATTCTTCATTCTCTCCCGACTTGAGTGTCTTGCGCTGTTTTAAAAGTTTGGCATCAGAATTGTGAGCAAATCTTATAAAAGAATAAATATGTATGTACAGTAATATTTATAGAATACATTATTTACACAGGTTTTTTACCTTTTAATATTTTCAGCATTTCTTTTTATGTCGGAAATTGTTGAAGCTCCTACACCAAATATCTTTGCTAAAACTTTTCCTGATTGTCCACGATTTACTTCTTCTATTATTTTAAGCTCATCAGCTAATGACAGTGTTTTATGTGCACGTTTTTTTGCCATGTTATTTAAATTGATGTTTTCACGACTAATAACACAACTAAACTATTCGCAACAAGATAAATACACATAGAAGGCTCTGTATTTCAATAATGTCCCGTTAGTTTTTTTTTAATAAAACGCGTGACTTCGTGTGAAAGAACAATTCAGTATTTTATTTGTAACGGCAAAAGCAAGACTGATATGCAAAACCTACTTGCATGCATAAGCTTGAGAAAAGACTGAAGGACAGAAGAAAGAGAACGAAATAAAGTTGCCATGTAACTAAAATATACAACACTCCCACTTTTTAGTTACATTTCATATTATAATTAAAAAAAAAAACAAACTTGCAGATATACAAAACTTGATTTCTTACATGCATCTCAAACCTAATTGTTCCCTAAAATTAATAAATTTATCTTTTGGAAACCCCTTTGTTAGGCCGTCCGCCAGCTGATCAGTTGACGCAACATATTGTAGTGCAAAAACTTGCTCCTCATACTTATCGCGTATGTAGTGGTAACGCACATCAATATGTTTTGTTCTTTTGTGAAACTCCGGATTCTTTATGAGTCGAATGGCTCTTTGGTTGTCAACACAAAACATCGTGAAGTCTGGACCACCAAGACCAAACCAAAAACGCTTGAGCCACACCAGCTCTTTTACTGCACCAGAAGCAGCAATGTATTCGGCCTCTGTAGTCGATAAAGATACGCACTTCTGACGTTCTGAGCACCAACTCACTATGCTATCGCCGACCATGAATACAAAACCTGATGTTGACCTTCGCGTTTGAATATCACCCGCGTAGTCTGCATCGCTATAACCACGTAATTCAAGATCGCTGCTACTTTTATAAAATATAGCCATGCTCATCGTTCCATTGAGGTACTTCAGTATACGTTTCACTGCTTTAACGTGCGCTGCCGTCGGCTTTTCAATATACCGACTCACGTTTGACACAGCAAAGGCTATATCCGACCTTGTACCCACCGCCAGATACATTAGACTCCCGACTGCCTCTCTATAGGAAAACTTTATCAGATCACCATCATCGTCAAAATCGCTCAAATTGGTGGAACTGTCAGCAGGTGTGACTACAAAAGAAGAATTTTGCATATTAAACCTTGCAATTACCTTGTTGGCATAAGCATTTTGACCAATGAAAATTGAACCATCAGCGTCGCGGTGAATTTCAAGCCCTAAAAAGAACTTTGCCCCGAAGAATTTTACTTTAAATTCTTCCTGTAGATGCTTCATGAGCTCCGTAATGAGCTCGCTATTTGTTGCTGCAACTACCAAAATCAAACACCCATCTTCTGTATTGCGCGAAAAAACACATGGATCGTAATTTGACATCTTGAGCCCAAAATGTTGAAGAAAACCTGTAAATGTTTTATTCGAGCAGCGTGACGCTTGCTTGAGTCCGTATAAACTTTTTGCCAGTTTGCATACACAGCCACTTCCGTCGTCATACCCTTTCGGCTGTTGCACAAAAACGTTTTCGCTTAGGTCACCATACAAAAATGCCGCCTGCATAAGATGCATTTTACGAACTGCTGCCATAGCCAAAATGCATCGAATAGAAGTAAATCTTGCCACTGGACTAAAAGTTTCTTCGTAGTCAACGCCATACTCTTGGGTAAAACCCCATGCAATCAAACGTGCTTTGTAGCGTTCAACTTTCCCTTCAGTATCTTGTTTGAGTTTATAAACCCACTTGTTGTCAATGATTTTCTGATTTGAAGTTTTTTCAACCAGTGTCCACGTTCCATTTTCGATCAATGAGTCAAATTCATTATCCATAGCTTGCTGCCATTTTTCGCGTTCGTTAGACTGCATAGCCTCCGCAAATGATTTAGGCTCCTGACATATCATAATAGCCGCCGTATGTTGTGCAGTTGTTCTGCTGCGTAGACGACTAGCTATACCACTTCTATCGTTGTTATTTTTGTTGCTTACATTTACCGCGTCATCGTTGTCAACAAACTCAACGTCGTTATCTTGTGTGTCTTCTTCTTGACACTTCTCAGCGTCATGCTAGTTTTCGAAGCGTTCTTCTTGCATTTTATCTGTTTGCAATTTAAACGTCACCGTTTCCGGAAGGAATTGCACATCACATGAAATTTAAACTTTTTGATGTTTTGGGTTCCAAACTCTAATAGCTTTGTGATTGTCAGCATACCCGATGAAAATTCCCTTCCACGATTTTGCATCCAACTTGCGCCGCTTTTCCTTAGGTAAATGGACGTAAACTTCTTCACCAAAACTTCGCAAATGATTAAATTTTGCAGGCTGCCCATACCATAACTCATATGGCGTTTTCTGTGCCACCGTACTGGTTCCCGTACGATTCAAAACGTATACTGCCGTATTGACTGCTTCCACCCAAAATTTAAGCTGCATTTCTTTTTCGTTAAGCATCGTCCGTGCTAGTTCCATTCGCATTTCTCTCTCTGCACCACCATTCTGCTGCGGTGTGTACGGTACTGTGAGTTCATGTTTAACTCCAAACTGATTAAAAATCTTAGTCAACTCATCATTGACAAACTCAAGCCCATAGTCTGTCCGCATTCGCTTGCTCATTTTTTGATCCATTTTCTCAGCTTGCATCAAAAAACTTTTGATAGCACCAGGTGCTTCTGATTTTTCTTTCATGAAATACACGAAACGTAGATGTGAATAGTCATCTTTAATAAGTAGAGAATATCTAGCCCCGCCGATCGATTTTTCTTGCATTGGACCGCATACATCCGCAAAACAGAGTTCTCCACAGCCTTTCGACTTCACTTCACGCGATTTAAAGCTGCCTCTATGTTGCTTGCCCAGTATGCATCCTTCGCACGTAAATTCCTCTTCAATGAAATCTACATTGAAGCTCTTGAGGAACTGCCTAACATGCGTCGAATTCTGATGACCCAGTCGATTATGCCACGTACGCAATGCTAACTTCTCACTTACCGAAATATTTACCATGCTAATTTCCGGAACCTTGATCAGCATTTGAAACAATTTTCCATGACGAACTCCCACTGCTACAGTACTTCCGTCTTTTCTAACGAATTTGCAGTTACCGCTATCCGATCGAAAATGAAAACCACGATCTAGCGCCTTTTTTGTGAAAACAAATTATATGTAATGTCCGGCACGTAAAGCACATTTGTCAAAACTTTCTGCACCCATTCTTGACCGTCATTAACTAAAACATTGATGTCACCTTTACACTTGCTCCACACACCAGCGCTTCGACATTTTTACGTTGAGTCTCATTCTTTGCGGATTTTGGCATTTGCGGACAGTCCCGTTTAAAATGTTCTTTAGAACCACATTTAAAACATGCGCCTTTTGTTGTTGTTCTGCTGCTTTTGCTTTGTTGCTTCTTCGTATTTTGCCGATTCTGATGCCTGACTACGAACGCCTCTACTTTATTTTTTTCTTGAGCCCTCAAACGAATTTCTTCAGCCATCAGTCTGGTTCTCAAGGTGTTCAAATTCTGATCAGATGAACGCACCGATTCCCAAGCACTATGGAAATGATTGTACTCCGCCGGCAACGAAATTAAAATTTTTGTCATAATCATCGAGTCTGATATGGTTTCGCCCTGATCACGAAGATGCTGTACAATTTCCATTAACTTTGACAAAAAAATCGCAATATCATCTTCTGTATCTTTTGCATAACTGTAATACTTCTGCAGCAAAAACAAAACACTCGCTGTTGATGTTTGCTCGTATACACTTTTGAGTGTATCCCACATACTCTTCGCACAAGCACAGTTAAGAATGCTGTACTTATTGTCCGGCGAGCTCTAGCATTAATTTTACGCCAATTCTTTTGTTCTTGCTCACCTGTCCTGGGCAATGGCTTTTCTCCGTTGACCACACCATACGTGTCACCAGCTTCCAAAATTTGTAGAGTAAGTTCGGTAAATATGGACCACCCTTAACTTATTTGTAAATAAAAAAGTAAATTCAAAGCTTGTCAATTCAGTTTTTATTTTAAAATGCTTCGAAGATAATACTCATTCAGTCTTACAATAAGAAACAGCAAAAAAATAAGGTACGAAATAGATATTATTAAAAAACTTAAAGAACTTCAATTTTGAACATATCAGAAATGTGTAGATAATATGGATCACATCGTGTTAAATATGGCCTACGGTGGTCCATATTTAACGCAGCTTATGAGCAACAAAATTCGCAAATAAAATATTCTTTCTCGTTTCCTCAACAAAGTTCATGTGCCCACATTGTGCATACAACGCATTGCAACCATGACTCTTCGCCCTTGTCATTCGAAAATAAACAGGAACAATAGATACATTTGGCGTCTTCTTGATTAGATCTGTCTGGACTAAAATCTGGTGAATCAGATAAGATTAAATTTTCGCTTTCTGATGAAGAGGTTTCATCTTCATGCTGGTAGTTCTTCTGAAAAATGCGTTTAAAGTAAAAAACAAATAAAATTTAAGTTTTTGTACTTATGCATACCTTATTTTTTAAAGTCTTTCCCTTTTTATTGCATTTTTCAGGTTTACGCTTGCTTTTCTTGACATGTTTTTTGCCCTTTATTTTCTTCAACGATTCTTCCAACGCTTGTTTGTATGCTGAAGATGAAATGATTTCTGCTTTTCCTGGTTTTCGTCCTCGATTTGTTGTTTTCTTGATACGGACCGGAATAGGGGGCATCTCTTGAGGCAATATGAAGGAGCTTGACCTTGCACCAGAGGATGTAGACGGTTCGAAGGAAATAGGTTCCTCTATATCAATATTTTGTTGTGGTTCGGGCAATTGATTGTGTATAGGTGATACAAAAACCTGATTAAAATTCTCCACGCTTTCTATTGGTGCCTCAACTTTCTCTGAAGCCAAAAATCATGATCGTTAAATATTTTACTATTGAAGGGGTGTATTCCCGTTGAAGAAACCCCTTTGACAGCAAGTTCACCACTTTGTGCTTTCATGTAAGCTCGACCAATTCAATAATGTCATAATGTGTCAACGCGCTTGCATTAGTTACGAGCCAACATCTGATTTCCTCTGTCAAATATTTTTTCAAGGGTCCCATAAAAGTTTTGTCCAGGGGTTGAATTTAGTGGCTTGAGTGTGGGGGAATCGAGAGAATGCGAACGTGGTTTTTCCTAGCTAGCTCTATGATTTCAATATTTCTGGTATGACTTGCATGTCCGTCTAAAATAAGTAATACCGGGGATGCTTCTGAAGGTTTAACTACTGATAGGAAGTGCTTGAACCATTTGGTGAACAAGTTGGTTTGAACCCATCCCGAGGGATGATTAGCATGTATGGATCCAGGAGGTGCTCCTTTCATTAGAAGGGGATTATCCCTTTTTCTAGGAAAAATGAACGTGGGTGGTATGAAGGATCCATCTGCACTCATACACAAAATCGCTGTAATTAAAGATCCTCTTTCAGCTGAACCCAGAGCACGGATTTGTTTTCGACCTTTCAGAGCCAAAACCTTCGGCAGTTTCGTAGGAACTACTGATATTCCATCCACATTAAATATATTATTAGGGGAAAATTTATATGTTTCCATCTCCTTTTGCAGCAGATCGAAAAAAATTGCCACGTTTTCTCTGGAAAATCCCTTAGCTCGAGCTACAGATGTACTGGTTGGTTGGCGGAACGATAAAGAAGGGTGGCGTTTTAGAAACAAACACAACCAATCTCTTCCCGCTGTTTCCTTCGTTATAGAAAAGGGGTTAGGTAAATCGTTTTTTAGCGCCACTTGAAAAGCTAGGGATCTTATGTCATTCCGCGTTAGCCCGAACAATTTCGCCTCCATGAGCAATATATATTCGGCAAGTGAATCTTCCAGTTCTGGAGGCAAAACCGGTTTCCTTCCTAGCTTAGCTGCCACTACTTCCTCAACAGGGCGTCTATCATCAGCAAAAAAACGCCGCAATGTAGTTTTGGGTACTTTATATTCCTTGGACGCCTTCAGGAATCCCATTTTCTTGATCTTTACCGCAGAAATCGCCTCAATCATATTTTTCTTCTCCCACTTCTGTCTTTTTTTCGAATCGTGAGTCGATTTTGAAGCCATCTTAATCCCTCAAAAGAAAGGAAATAATGTTATCTACTTACCTGAAAATAATGTAGTCAAATATGGCCCACTGGTCCATATTATCAACATCATAGTGGGCCATATTGTCCACACTAAGGAGTTTTCTAAACTTTTAAATTTTGCTAGAGATTTAACGTTATTCAGTAAAACTTAATTCCATATCAGAAACATATGTTTATTCACTAATCTTTTCACACTATGACAGAATTTTTTTTTTATTAAAATTAAGGAGGAAAACACTTACGAAAATTCACCAAAAAAGTCTTAAGTTATCACGAAAAAAATATATTCCTCTGTAGAGCGCACGTCTTGTTCACTACACTGACCAAACAAGACTGAGCTGCGCTGTGACGAAAAATGTATGCAATGAAGTTGCCACATTGCTTGTTGAACTTGTAATTCAGAAAATAATGATGTGGGCCGTATTATACACATGGGCCATATTTACCGAACTTACTCTACCATTTGAAACTTCCATGTCAGCCACTGTGAGCTATCTTGCAGTTTTTCGATTTTGATGTCACTTTCCGAAGACATTGTAATAAAATAATACGTTTTCTTTTTTGTTAATTATTAATATGAACCAATTATTGATATTTAGCAATTTTCGCGCGACCTATGGGATCTGGGCCCATAACCTTTTGAATAAAACGCGTGATTTCGTGTGAAAGAACAATTCAGTATTTTATTTGTAACGGCAAAAGCAAGACTGATATGCAAAGCCTACTAGCATGCATAAGCTTGAGAAAAGACGGAAGGACAGAAGGTCTAAAGAGAACGAAATAAAGTTGCCATGTAACTAAAATATACAAATTATTTCAACAGTTTTAAAATTCCGTTCATGGGTTTGTAAAAAACAGACTCAAAAATAAAAAAAAAACAAAAATTCGGTTTAGCGAGCTTGCAACGAATGCGGACTATAGAGCACGTAATGCGTCATAAATTCAATTCGGATTACTGGATAATTAGGATTACACACCTTCGGATTAGCGAGCTGGCACTGTATATCTTTTCTTAAATTCCTAATATTTTTCAGTTTTCGGCGTTGGTTACTGTAAAGTTGTTGCATGTGATATTTGGATGATAGCGTTTTTGTATACATGTGTATGTGTTTACTTTCGTCTGTTGAGAGGCTTGCACCTGAGTAGTTGCACCAATTCAAAATATCATTGTGAATGTCGTTAAGATCTATGTTTGTATTTTCATGTTTATTTATTTATTTATTTTTATTTTTTGAGAGTGAAATCGTCTGCGTAAGCCAGAAGGTCTATTATTTCTTTGTGTAATGATAAAATGTTGCTGAGTTTATGGTATGCTATAAGAAATAGTATGACTGAAATTGGGGATCCTTGGGATATCCCATTCTGAAATGGATATGTTTCGGAGGAGTGAGAATCTATTCTTATTTTAATTTTTCAGTTTGTCATAAAATTTTGATTTAGTTTAATATTTTAGGATCTATTTTCTATTATAAAAGCTGGTCTAGACTGGTGTGTATTCCGATTTTATCATATCTAAAGCATATTATCAAATATAAAGTCGAGTGAGCCTGATGGACTAGATATCCAGTATATGATTTACCCTTTCTAAATCCAATTTGCTAGCTATGTAGTAGTTTGTTGCAGGAAGCAAAGTACCATAGCCGATTAGCTACTACTTTGTCTAATAATTTTGCGCAGACCGGATTCAAGGATATTGGACGGTGGGATTTGATGAAGGATTTATCTTGGTTTGGTTTATGTATAGGGAGGACGAGACTGTTTTTGTACATTTGCGGAATTTGATTGCTCAAAATGTTGTTATAAAGACAAAGTAAACGGGTTGTTTTTTATCATGGGCTGAGAAATTCTGTCGATACCTGGAGTGCGACCTTTAAGTTTTGACAGAAAGTTCTATTGGAGTTATATCGCTTTCTATTTGGAGCGCAGTTGTACTTGGGGTTAAGCTGTTGATTGATGTTAAGGAGAAGTATTTGTCGTCTAAAAATGATCGTGTAAAGTTGGTGTCGCTGGCTTCATTTGACCAGTATTTTCCAAATGAGTTGGCTATTGTAAGTTTATTGGTTGTGGTAGTTTGGATTGGATCTTATAGAACTATACTATATGTCGGAAGGTGTGATTTTAAACCGCATAATCGACGTATAGTGTGCCATAATTGTCAAGTGGGTGTATGGGGGTGAATGTGTCTTGTAAACTTATGCATTGCCTTGTTTTTGGATAATTTAAGTTCTCTTTTAAATAGAGCGTTTGCTCTTTTTTAGTTTATTATGTTTTCAGTTATTATGTGTCTTTTTACTTTATTCCAAAAACGATTTCTATCTGTCTTCAATCTTTCGAGTTCTTTGTTCCACCGAGGGGTACATTTTTTCGTATTGTAGTTCGTTTGAGGGATTGCTTCATTTGCGCTTTGGAGTACGATTTTGTGTAGCGTGGCCGCTTCTTTATTTGTATTGTTGCTGTGTGGTTTAGCTTGACATAGTATGTATATTCGCTAGGGTGCTAAATTTTTCCCAATTAGCTTTATTAAGGTTAAACCTGGGTCTGATATTTATTGCGGGGTTTGATTGGTTGTTAAAAATGGTTGTGAAGGAAATCGCTGCCGAAAAGACGAGATTCTACTTGCCAATTACTTTGTTGGGCTATGAAAGTTGAGGCAATGGTTAAATCAACATGAGTGAATGTACATATGGTGTGTTGTAAAATGGGTTGGTGAGCCGTCGTTCAAAAGAATTAGTCTTGATTGACTAACGAATTTTAAGAGCTTATTACCCCTGATGTTGCTTTTGGGGGATCCCCAGTTTGGATGCCAACTATTAAAGTCACCGGTAATTAAAATTGGTGGTTGCAAGCTGTAAAATATATCTTGAAGGTTTTTGGTATTGAAGTTTTTGTGAAAGGTAGATGGAACTAATTGTAAGTTTGAGTACGGACTGTATTTGTATACGAACTATATCAAAAGTGTTAGTGGGGTGGTTTATTCTTTTATGCTGTATGGATTTGTGTATAAGAATAGCAGATCCTCCAAATTAGTTGCATGGGTTTGGTTTTCATGTGATTAATATTTGTAGTTCGTTGTAGTTGTTTTGGTGTCCTCGTGTATTCCATTGTATGATTTTTAGTGAGGGTGTCATATATCAGTAGAATAGATAAGTGTTTGTGTTTTTGTTTTGAATAAACTAAATAAAGATTTAATAAGTATTTATATAAGGTGTAAGTAAATTAGTATTAATATAAGGTGTAAATAAATATGTATAAGTAGTTCTAGTTTTAGGAATATTAGGGTAATTAACGGTTTGGTTAGGTGTAGTGTTAGTTGGGTTATTTTTTTTTTTGTTAAGTTTTTTTATTTGTAATTGTAATCGTTTCGATGTGTTTTTGAAGTGAAAACTTCTTTAGAATCGTTGGGAGTGATTTGAGACTCGATGAAACGAAAAAGCGACACCAAAAAGAAGAACAAAAAGGATATACGTATATATATGTATGTATAGAAAATGCTTCATTACCAGGCACACAGAAGGATGGCATTGTAGGAATAAAAGGTGGTTCGTTATCTTTAAACACGTTTACTCTTTGTCTTTCAATATGGAACTGAATCCAATCTTTTATTTCAAAAATTACTTAGGCTAAATACATGCTGCTTATACATAGAGTTCTGCCGCTGAGAGCAGCGACAGAACGGGAGAGCGTAGTATGCATGTATGTATGTATGTATGTTATTGTATATACATGCAGAAGGCATATATATAATGCGCTGGGACCGAACGGTCGAAGCGTCAAAGTGCTTGCACTGCAGATCCCACGCTGCAGGCCAGTCCGCATAAGTGACGGATCATATTGCTGCACTTATATATTTGATTGTATAAACATAGCAACAAAGTGTCGCTATGTTGTGAGTATGGCATATGACCACTTGATGTATTGTATACTCTACAATACTGTGGGCATATGCTTATTAGGCATACAACATACTACACCTCCCTTTTTAAAAAAATAACGTAATATTATGGAGTTATTTAATTTTATAATTATATGTATTGTTAATTATATATATTTAATGTATTATTATTATTATTTTTTTTTTCAAATCTTTTTATTTATATATAACGTTTTTGTATATATATGTATGTAAATTTTTAATTTTATTTAGTATTATAAATTAGTGGAAATATTATTTGTATATATATATATATTTTCTTTTTTTTTTTTTTTGGTTGATCAGACCTTTTTCTTGTCTTTATTTATTTATTAAACAATTTTAACCTATCTTTATGAACTTTCTGTTCTTTATTTTTGTTATTTCTTATTGTTATATTATCTTTATTATCTATATCTATGACCTCAAATGGTCCTATATATGAAGAATCTAGTTTGTGTCCTGCTTCATTTTTTAACCAAACTTTATTTCCTATTTCTATGCTTACATCTGATATTTTATTGTCATAAAATTTTTTATTTCTGGCTTTACTATTCTCTAGTGCTATTCTTGCTCTTTTATATGCTATTTCTAATCTAAACTTAATTTCTTTAGCGTAATCCTCTTCATTATATAATGGTTCTATTCTAGTTGTATTATTAAAATCTGTGAACTGTCTTGGTAATCTTCCAAATACTAGTTCGTATAGACAATAGCCGTGTGTTACCGAGGGTGTTGTGTTGAAACAGTATGTAAAATATTGTATCCAAACATCCCAATCGGTTTTGTCTGTTGATATGTAAGAACGAACGTATTCATTAAATTTTCTATGACTTCGTTCTACTGTTCCTAAAGTCTGGTGATGATGTGCGGTAGACGTTATGTTATCTATCTTTAAATATTTGCACAAATCATTTATTATTGAATTCTTATATTCTGTTCCCATGTCCGTAATGAACGTCTTCATTGGACCGTACTTTAGAATAAAGTTTTCAAATATAGCTTTGGCAACAGTTGTTGCACTTTTGTTTGAAATTGGAATGGTTACTAAATACTTTGTTAGATCGCATATTAGCGTAACTGCATATTCATTGCCATTCTCTGATAGGGGTAATGGACCTATAGTATCTACAATTACCCTATCAAAAGCTATAATTGGTGTTTCAGTTAATGTCAATGGGGTCTTTATATGTTTTGTTGTTTTGGATTTTTGGCATTTTGGACATTTACGTACGTACTCTTTGACATAACGAGTCATGTTTTTCCAGTAGTAATGTCTTTTTATTTTAGCTAGCGTTCTTGTAATGCCATTATGACCTCCTTGAATTGGATCGTCATGAAATTTAGACAGTATCGCTTCTTGATCTTTTTCTTTATCTATTAGGGTCACCGGCTTGAGTAGCGCTACTCTTAAAATATTCAGAATTTTATTGCCCATATTTTTAAAAGATTCAATTGAAACTAATTCAAAGATCTTTTGCTCGGTGCCACTTTGAGTTGGCTAATTTTAAGTATACCGGCTTGCATTTCAAGCCTTTGGAAGAACTGACCTAAGTCAAGTTTTCCATTGGTGTACAGATCGCTAACATCAATTCTTGCTATAATTGTTCTTCCACTTTCAAAAAACATATCTGATTTTTTATTAGCAAGGCCACTACTTTTCGTACTTCGTCATTACAAATGACTTCATATACGTTGGGCTTAGAAGCGTTGTCAAGAGTTTGCGTTGGCAAATCTACTTGTACATTTCCTGCGCAGGAATTTTTCTGTCTATATTGTTGCCTGGTAGTGACTTTCAGGACTTTTCGGTTCATGTCAATTAGTTCGGATATTGTTATCCTTGATAAGGCGTCTGCCACGAAATTATCTTTCCCTCTCAGATACTCTACTGTAAAATCATACTCTTCCAATTCGAGTCGCATGCGTGTTAGTTTTGAACTTGGTTTTACCATAGAAAATAAATATGTTAAAGGTCTGTGATCAGTTCTAACTTTAAAATGTTTGCCATATATATATGGTCGAAAATGTGTTATTGCCCAATGTATTGCTGCTAGTTCTTGTTCTGTAGTACTCTTATTGCTTTCACCTTTAGTGAATGCTCTAGATGCATATGCGACTGTGAGTTGGAGTCCATTATAGTTTTGAGTTAAAACTGCTCCACATGCTTGTTTGCTTGCATCTGTGATTATGCAAAATTCTTTGCTAAAATCTGGGTACTGTAATAAATTTGGTTGAACAAGTTTATTTTTTAAGTACTGGAATGCATTTTGGCATTCCGCAGTCCATTCGAAAGGAACGTTCTTTTTACATAATCTAGTTATGTGCCGTGAATAATCGGCGAAGTTTTTAATGAAACGTCGGTAATAATTGCAAAATGCAACGAATCTTCTAGCGCTATCTGCGTCCGTAGGGACAGGATAATTATTGATAACATCAAATTTTTTGTCATCTGGTAGGATTCCTTTATCTGTGCATCTGTGACCTAAAAACGTCACCTCGTGCATGAAAAATGAACATTTTTCTGGATGCAATTTTAGATTGTTTTTTCTACAAAGTTTAAAAACATCTGTTAAATTTTTAATCATATGTTGTTCAGAACAGCCAATGACGATTAAATCATCCATATAAAGGAATGCTTGTGAAGGCTCTAGGCCTGAGAATGCTATTGTCATCATTCTCTGAAATGAGTTAGGCGCTATTTTTAAACCAAATGGTAATCGCGTGAAGCGATATGAACCATTGCTTGTTGAAAAAGACGTTATGTTTCTTGAGTTTTCCTCAAGTTCAATTTGGTGGAAACCTGACATTAAGTCAAGGCATGAAAAATATGAGTTGATCGAGAATATCGTCAATTCTGGGGAGTGGAAATTTATCTGACAGCAATTTTTTATTTATTTGGCGATAATCAATTACTAATCGCCATTTTTTCTCTTTAGAGACTGGAAGAGCTTTCTTTGGGACTAACAAAAGTGGGCTATTGTATGGTGAGACAGACGGTTCAACAATATTTTGTTCAATTAATTTTCCAACTTGATGCTGGATTTCTTCTATTTGGCTATGCGGACATCGATAATTTTTTACGTATACTGGCTCATCATCCTTAAGTCTCAATTTTTGCTTATAAAAATTGTTTGTTGTGATTGGTTCGGTTTCAAGTCCGAACACATCACTATACTGGGTGCATATTTCTTCAAGTTGTTTCTTAAACAAAACTGGAAAATTTTTCTTTAATTTATTAATTACAGACTCCTTTCTTTTTTCTTTTGGATTTCGAACTAAATCGTAGTTCGAAAGTGATTCAAATTTTAAGTTGTTAATGCCTACTACTTGGCATGTGTCTGTGGTATTTAAGAATCGGACAAAAGTATTTTAGGCTGTTGCAATAGTGTTTGCAACATAAACACCCGGTTTAATTTCCTGATTTGGAATTAAAATGTTTTCTTCTGCTGAAGACAACTCTATTTTGCGTATCACTTGGGATCTTGCTGGTAGAAGTGTCGAGTTAGTACCAGAACTAAATGTTATTGGAACGTAGACAGGATACGTTAGGTTTTGCGGTCTAATTATAAACCAATCCTCTGAACTATTGTAATCTAATTGGCAATTAAATCTTTTTATGAAATCTAATCCTATTATTCCATCGCAGAGGATTGCGAAAGCTGAATGAAGTAGATGAAATTTGTATGGAATAATGTATTTGTCTGTTTGTAATTCCATCGAGACTAGTCCTTTGGAGTTTATTACTCCTTCTCCTATGCCTCGAATGTCTATAATTCTATTGATTTGGATGTCATGAAAGACATCAGAATTTTCTTTTATAATTGAAATGTCTGCACCTGTATCAATCAAAAATGTTATCTTTTTATTTGTTGCTACATTTTTGAATGATACGAAATTGTTGAGACTTAAGTTAACAGTATGTATTTTATTATTTAATTTTGTGTATCTGGAGGTGTCTGGGAGTTTCCCGAAGTATTTTGGGCAACTCGGACATTATTGTTATTATAATTATTTCTGTTTTGGTCGTTGCCTCTGTTAGAATAATTTCTACCTCTGTTATTACCTCCACCTCCTCTATTGTTATATCTGTTATTGTTATTATTATAACCGTTGTTTTGGTAATTACCTCTTCCTCGGTAATTACTTCGGTTACCTCGATAATATCCATTTTGGCGCTGTTGGAAGTGCAGTACAGTATTTGACTGTCCTGTTGCTTCGGTACAGCTGTTCACAAACTTGGATATGGCATCATTCATAATATTGAATGTGCCTGCCTGCATGATAAGTTTTACCTTATCTAAAGCGCAGTTCTGTGTCATGGCCTTGACAGCAAGCGTTGTGCTGTATTTAGTGGCTAATTCAGGTGACAATCCATCACTGATATAAGCTCCCTCAAGAGATTTAGTTAATTTTTCTACCTCCTGGGTATACTGATTAGCTGTTTTACTTTTTTGTTGCAGATTTAGAAGTTTGGCAGATATTACTTCTACCGATTCTCCTTTCACTACTTTTGACAGTTGCGCAACTATTGCAGCTACTGTGTCTTCATTACTAATAAAGTTTCTAGCATGGCCTTTGAGCTTTGTCTTTATTAGACTTATAGCTGCTGCTTCATGTGTGCCTTTAAGGGAATCTACTAAATTTAGCGCATCTATGAAACTTTGTAGGTTTTCGGCCTTTCCATCAAACTCAGGTATGAGTGATGAGGCTAGCTTAAGGAATTCCACAATTGTTTGTGCCATTGCTATTGTTGTTTCGCTTTCTTCAAGTGTATCAATGTCGCTTTCCGCTTTACCCTCTACTTCAATTATTGGTTTTGATTCGTCCAAATTTTGGAATTGATTTGGCTCAAACTCAATTTGATAGTAGGGATTTGTTGGTATTTGTAAGGTAATTTTGTGTCTTACACTTACATTTTCCAATCCTGTTTGTAATGAGCGTAATATTTTAAGACATTGATCTACATGTAAACTTGATATCTTGTGTTTGTAAGAGGATGCTAATTGACTGATATTGTTATATTCAGCTACTAGAATGGTTGTATGGTGGATTAGCGTATTTACACTTATTGTTATATCTTTGTTAATACATTTATAAGATTTTTCAAATTTTTCCTTAATTGAATTAATTTGTTTTGCTAATTCTTTCCATTCCATCACTCTTAGCGATACAACTTTACCAAAACTATTGTTGACAGCAATGAATTAATATATTTTGAATTTGGAAAAAAAAAATTAAATCAGTAAAATGAATTTTAGACTTTATCTAAGTCGTTTGCACGGCTTAGATATCGTTTTTTTAAAGTACGTTTGTACATTAAGTAAATTTTGATTAATAAATTTGCTGCCGAAATTGCTACTATTAAAGCAAGAAGAACAATTTGAATGTCTAAATGATTGGTTGTATCGACAACTGATATAACATTCAGCACATTGGCTGTGTTATCCTCAACTTTGGAAGTTTTTCCTCCCATTTTTTTTTTTAAATATCTATTTGACTTCTTTAAAAAATTTTTTTTTTGTTTTAGTTATGGATTTGTCATTTCGTTTCTTCTATATATATATATATACAATTTATTAATCCCTTTTTTTTTTTTGTTTTTCAATCAATTTTTTTTTTTTCATTACTTATATTTGCTGTTTTTACAAATATATTTTTATATATTTTTACTTTAAAAAATTTTTTTTGTTATTATTTTATTCACTCGCAGGTGAATTTACAATGTTTCCTGCCTATATTTTGTACAGCCTTCCGACATGTACTCTAATCGGGCGAGTTCTCGCTCAATTTTACAATGTATTTTTTTTTTATTATAATAATATATGAAAATTAAAATATATTGGTGTGCGCACTTGGGAGCGCTGTCGGTCCTCGGTGGTGTCCTTGTCCTTGGCCTAGCTTGTAACGCTAGGCGGTGCCGGTGCTGGTCGCACAGGCTGCTGTGCAATGTTTGCACGTGTAGTTGCAGAAATGGCTTAAAACGTTCGCGCGCCAACATACAACAAAATTAAATTTCAACCAAATGATTTGGCCAAAAATACTTAAAGTGCCCAAAGTCGTAGTGGGAGGTGTGAAGCAAAGTGGACAACACACAAAAAAAAAACGGGGACGCCAGTCAGCGACAGACGACGGCGATGGAGGGATAGCTCCATTACCAACAGCTATCCCAGAATACAAGGGACAGTGCCCGGATGACTGCGAGGGACCGCTGGACAGCCCATTCTGCAGCTACGTTTTAAACGAAAACTAAAAACTTGTCACGGTCGCCATGTAGGATTAAAAGGTGGTTCGTTATCTTTAAACACGTTTACTCTTTGTCTTTCAATATGGAACTGAATCCAATCTTTTATTTCAAAAATTACTTAGGCTAAATACATGCTGCTTATACATAGAGTTCTGCCGCTGAGAGCAGCGACAGAACGGGAGAGCGTAGTATGCATGTATGTATGTATGTATGTTATTGTATATACATGCAGAAGGCATATATATAATGCGCTGGGACCGAACGGTCGAAGCGTCAAAGTGCTTGCACTGCAGATCCCACGCTGCAGGCCAGTCCGCATAAGTGACGGATCATATTGCTGCACTTATATATTTGATTGTATAAACATAGCAACAAAGTGTCGCTATGTTGTGAGTATGGCATATGACCACTTGATGTATTGTATACTCTACAATACTGTGGGCATATGCTTATTAGGCATACAACATACTACAGCATAAGCAAATTTAAATTTGTGAATTTATATATGTATGTATATATGCGGATATATGTATATATGTTGTGTGTAGAGTTGGGTATTTCCCGAGAAAATCCCAATCTCGAGAATCGGGATTTCCCGAAATAACGAAAATTTCAATTCTCGAGATGCGGGATTTCCCGAAAATAATTTTTGAGATTTCTCGAGAATTCTCGAAAATTCGGAAAAAATTCCAAAAAATTAAAAAAAAAAATCTAAAACCAGTGAAAGAGCAATGAATTTCATAAAATATTATTTTTATTTATTTTTATTAAAGTATAAGTTACATAAAAAAATATTTGAAAATATTACTATCTCAATTATTGCAAACAAAAAAGTGAAACAAAAATAATTACAAAAAAATTCAAAACAAAAATAATTCAAGATTATACTTATTAAAATAGGGGGCAAAAGTGATTGTAAACATTATTTCCCAAAATGGTGTTTTAAAAAACACAGACTGTCAATGGCTTCGTCTGACAATCGCGTACGCTTTTTGGACACAAAATTACCCGCTGTAGAAAAATTCCTCTCATTTTGAGTCGATGTTGGCTTAACAGTGTTAAAAGCCCCGATCAGTCTTTCAACATTTTGTGTTTTCTCTTCAGTTTTTTCATATAGTTTTAGCTCGTTTCTAAGCGACGAAAACATCTGGTTCGCCGCATGTGGCGCAATGTCTGCTTTCAGTTTTGAGCATTGCTGAACGTATTTTTCAAGCTGTTTCGCCATATCTTCTTCATCGACGTTGTTGGTTGCAAATACGTCATCATCGTCAGAACTAGACACTGCTTGGTCTTCTTGAATGCTCGTAGAAAATAGACGAACCAAGAAGTTTTCGGCTTCTTTTATCAATTCTGTTTTAGAACAGGTGTGGAAAAATTCAGATTTGTCACTAGAGCTGTTAACTGGATCGTGTAAATATTTAAAGGCCGATAACAAACGGCTAGATCTACGAGCTGTTAAGTTTTTTTTAGGCTGGATAAGAATTCATTGCCCAATTCGGTGTGCTGATTCTCCAATTTTGTGAACAAAAATTTGAGAATAGAATCCGCAGCAAGTAAGTTCACATTTTGGCGACTAAGTGCTTCTACAGCAACACGTATAGGTTTAAGAGCATTTATGATATCCTCGCAATACTTTTCTTCTGCGTCAGTAGTGGCCATAAAATTTAAATTAAGAGTGCTTGCTGATGCAAATGTATCTGGCCAGCATAGTTTCCAGGCTATTCCAACGTGTTTTGCAATCCAACAGCAAGAAAAGCTCTTTCTTCTCGACCTCTTTAACATAATCCTGCAAGATGGCATTCCGTACAGGCGAGTTCTTGAATTTCAAAACTATCTTGCGAACCTTTTTACGTTTTCAAATGCAGACTTTATAGTGACCGTCTTGTCAGCAACAAATACGATATTGTCGTCCTCGTCATCGGAAGCGTTTTCCGCATTAATGTCGGAAAATAAAGTACTGGCTGCATTGTTTTCATTTTCATCGGAGCCTCTATCATCCGAATCGTCTCCATCGCTTACGTCACTATCGTATATCCTGTTTGCGACTTTTCGTTTCTGGTACATTACCTCCATGACCACCAAATGTATGCCGTGATTGTAGCAAATCTGTTGATGCGCTGGTGATAGTCTCCCAAATTTGATCATGACACTGGCACCATCACTTGTAATAGCCACGATGTCGGACTGTAGTTTTATATTGAAGTCTGAAAGCATTGCATTTACGAGCTCATATACTTTTTCAGCGGGACATGATTCCTGAATGCGAACCAGGCCAAGGTTGTCAGATTGTCCATCGTCATTATATATATGGATGTTCATGTAACGTCGGTTTCGCACGCTTGTCCACTCGTCGATGCTCAAGCTCAACTTACGCTGTGCAGATTTAAAATTTTCAATTTTGATCTTCAAATCGCTTTTTATTTTCGTGCAGTACTTCATAACCAAACCCAGAACAGCTTTGTGACACTTTGGAAGATGAAATCCTAAGCGGCTACTATTACGAATGAACTCACTTTTTGTTATCGCGTTTATTGGAATTCCATCTTTTGCAGCCAATTTTGCAACAATTTGTTCAAACGATTCAGGCGAGGAAGAAGTATTGAAAAAGTTGTGAAGAGTTCGGGTCTTCTTGGCTGGTGGCTGTTATTTTGGAGCCTCATGTTCCCTTCGCTTCATGTTGTGTATCCTCTCCATGTGACGGGGAAGTCCAGATGTTGACGATGACTTGCATTTAATGATTTTATTGCATTTCAAACATGTTGCTTCGTCGTCAAATCGCTTGAAAAGCTGCCACACTTGGTCGTATTCGTATTCTGAACTCATGATTTTTAATGCTAAAAATTCAAAATTTGTTTTAAATTTTGTTTTTTAAAGGAAGTAACTAACCGGTACTCACAGTCAACGATACGTCGATTCAAAACTTAAAAATAAGTAATATTTGGACCACAAAATATTTTATTATACGGTGTATAATTTATACTTAATCAGGTACCACAAAATGAAATGCACCCGCTCACTACAAAAAATAAATTTACAAACGTCGTCTGTGCAGTCTGCGAACAAATTGAAATTGCTTGAGTATTTTCAAAGCATTTCTAATTGCTTAACTGCTGCTACATATAAGAAACACATAAAACTAAACTTCATTAGCTTGATGTTACAGTGCTTTCCCTCGACATAGCATAGCAACGCATCTAGCATTTACTCTGTAGTCACCCTAAAACAAAGAAAAAACAAACAAACAAACAAATGAAACAGTTATACTGTTGTGGCTTTTCGCATAGCAATTGAAACTATGGTGTGAATTGTATGTGATTCTGCGAATTAGTATGTAGTATGCGATTCTTTGTAACATAATGGCCGTTACAGTTTGGTGTTTCCAGGTATTAATCATATGTATGTGTATTCTTTTACTTTTGAAAGAATTGTTTTTTCTCTTAATATTTGACAACAAAAATTAAAAAAAAAAATGGATTTCTCGAGAAATCTTGAAACATTCTCGAGATTCGGGATTTCCCGAAATGCTAAAAATTTCAATTCTCGAGATTCGGGATGGAAAAATATCCAGAATTTCTTAAGAATTCCCGTCGGGAAATTCCCGAAACCCAGCTCTAGTTGTGTGTATGTACATATGTGCCTCGCCACAGCAAAACATACGGTAAAATTTCTGAAGAAATCCAGCGCGCATTCATAGGCACAGCATTGCATGTACAGTAGGGCGGGTCGATTTAAAAATCGCTCATTGCTCTATGAAAATCGTATTCTAGGGATCAAAATAAGAAACTTTGCCGAAGGAACCATACCTCTAAAACGAATTCTGATGTCCCCCAATTTCAAAATATCACCATTTTTGGCCTTTACATGAAAAAATCAGCTAAATGGCTATGTTTTTTCTTTATTTTTATTTATTTATAATATTATCTATTTTTTCTCTTAAGAAATTTATTTAGTCAGAACATATGTAAATGAATGAATGTGAGTTATAGAAAAGAAACTAAAAAAGTTCGACCCATATTAGGGGACATCAGAAATCGTTTTAGAGGTATGGTTCCTTCGGCAAAATTTCTTATTCTGATCCCTAGAATATGATTTTCACAGAGCAATGGGCGATTTTTTTGCCTTCCCACAAATCGACCCGGCCTAATGTACAGTAACCTTGAACAGGCAGCTGCGGTTGCCGAGCATTTAGAAACATATATTTACATACATATATGGGTGCAAACATATTTACGGAGCCGCGGGCACTCGACTTGACAAAAATTGAATATTGGCAAATAATATTCTACGCGAAATATTCCAATATTGACTATTTTCGAATTGTCGAGAAAATTAGCATATGGGCGGCTCGTTTTATGAATGAAAGTACTTGCTCTTAGAACTATGAGCTCGAATTTATAAATCAATTTTTTGATGATGAGTTTTTGTTGCACAGTACAATAGTTGAAACTGTTCGGCGCCGCCGCGACTGTTCAGCGCTATGGCAAATAGGATGATGGCCGCTACGCCTGCGCCTATTAATGCATTTTGTTCTTGTAGTCGCTAGGCATAGAATTTTAGCTTTGGACGACATACGCATTTACAGGAATAAAGTGAGTGGCCTGTGTGTGCGGTTCTATGTAGATGCATATGTGTATATTAATAAGCATTGTTTTGCTGGAAGTTCAGAACACAAATATGTATGTACGTACATAGGCTAGGCCATAGTATAGCATACATACATATGTATAAAAAATTCAAACCAAGCGTCCTACGAATGTTTGCGTGTATGTTAGTACGTCTGTGTATTATACGCGTTACGACGCTCATAATAGCAACCGCGTGTGCTGTATTGCGTCCGTATTTTTATATTCGTAAATATTTTCATTTTTAAATATTTACCGCAATTATGCCGAAAAATAATGCAGAAAAGTGTCGTGAATTTCGACAGAAAAAAAAACAAAAAGAAAATAAAACTAAACATAAGCCACTCGTATCATTTGTTGAAATTGAAAACATTGAGGATGAATAACAATAAAATGAAGAAAATAAAATATGAACTTTATAGCAATATTATAATGAACCTATAATTATCCCGCTCCTAATGCTGCTTTCGTCTCATTCTCTCTCAGTTTGTTTTACGGAAGGTTTCACTTCTATCGCGTCTAACCGTTAGACTGGTATTTTTTTTTTTTTTTTTTTGTAGGATTTTAATCTTCTGCTTTGATGCAGATGTGGATTTGAAGCCGTCATCTATCTCTGATTCGCTCATTACATCTAAATATTGCATGACTTTTCTTTCCATGTTATTTTGAGTTAGAGAAGTGGTAGTTGGTGTGTTTGGCTTTGTTGGTGGTTTTGTTGGCTGTACTGCGAGTGGGTGATTAAAGTGTGGTGAATTTTGATGTTCTTATTGTGAGTTGAGTGTTGTTTGTTTAGATGCATGTTAACTGGTGACTTCTGCAAATGTATAGTATTTGCAGAGAACGTAAATTGATAGAGAAGGCTCAGGAACAAATGAGCAGGTTAAATGTCAAATGCTAACAAAACGCGTGTAAGAAAGTTTTATTATTTCACCATGGCCTTGGAAAAGTTAACAGAAGAGAGTTAACATAACGGAGCGTAGTCAACAGAAATAAATATAGCGTTTGCATTGAAATGTAAAATGCCAGGATTTGGTGTTAGGGAAAAGAAATTACAGCAGACTTTTACATTTTTCTTTCATGCTTATTTCCCGTCGGCATTTTGCATGCGCAAATGGATTATTTCTTGTGAGATGAATAAATTAATTCTAAGTATATGCATGCATGAATGTGAAATTTTAAGTATCTAATTAACTAAATTGTATTTATATTAAGTGCATTACCAAAATTATTTTAAAATATCCACATAAAAAATTGGCTTTGTAAACCACTCATTTGCATCAAGGGTTATTATTCAACAATATGTGCCCTTTTTAAATTATTATATACATATGTATATTCATATACTACAAAGTGGTGAATAGATATAACATCTACCATCCATATTCATGTGGGCAGAAAAAAATTTGACCTGCCTCAAAACATAGCTCATATGTATCTACATATAAATACTTCAAAGCAAATAGTCAAACCAGAGAATGTTAATGCAATGAGAAGGAGCAAATATTAAATGAGCTTTTTTCGAGTACTAATTTGTAGATTCATACTAAGGAATTTTCAAATTCAACTTTCCTCACTAGTGGGGAATTGCAGATATTTACCTCGCAAGTGGAGGGTTTCTATATTTACTTACCACGCTAGGACAGGAATTCATATTTTCTCTGCGTTTACCACACTACTAAGGAATTTCATAAAATTTTTCGCCACACTACTAAGGAAATCGACTTATTTCATGCCCACAGCGAAGCGAATAAATTTGCTATTAAGAAGGCCGCGTGCAGAAGTTAAAGTCGGCGGAATTATTCGTTTTGTTTTTTGGCACGTATTTAATTCAGGTTCAAGTCCTGAAGTCATATTTTTTTTCTTACACATTTTTTTTTTACAATTCAAACCAGGAAGGTTTGGTAAAATTTTTGAGTTTATTTTAATTAAAATTTCTTTAAAATACTGTTTTTTTGTATTTTATAAATGGAAATTTCTTATGGTGTAAAATAGTTCATACTGAATATGACCTGATTTTTATATAAATCAATTAAAACAGAAAATATGTACATATGTATGTCTTTAATCTCTTTCATCAAATCCAAATTATTTTGCTGAGAAAATATCATTCTAATATCCGTCCAGAAAGACAAACGCGAATACACACATAGCACATATGCATATAATTACGCATACAAACATTCAACTAACGCAGAATATGTGCATATAAAACTGCGAATCGAATAAATGAGTGATTTAGAAAAGTTCATTAGTAATTGTAGTTTAGCGCAATCGTGAAAGACGTGTCGTATATGCAGTACATCGTCCCATATTTGACTCAGGTTCAAGTCCCTTAGGTATTTTTCTTTGTTCGATATTTTTATTTAATTTTTTGTATTTGGTTTAATTAGAATTGATTTAAAATAGCGTATTAAGGTTTTTCTAATACCTGTTATTTAGAAATGTATTTTCTATATAACATTATTCATACTTCTTTTGAATTGATTTATATAATTATATGTATAAAAGCCATAAAGGCAATCATATGAATATGCATTCCTATATTTAATCTCTTTAGTCAAATCTGAACTACTTACATACACATATTGATGATACACGCATATGTACATAAATATATATAAATACATATATACAAGCCTTCAACGAACGCAAAATGTGTTCATATAAAAAACAACAACTGCGACCGCCTTCTTGTCCGTCAGTGAAAAGATGGGATATGTATACCCTATGAGCAAAAAGAACCGGGAAGGTGGTGTTGACTGTTTTCTTCGATTGCCAAGGCATAGTCCACCATGAGTACCTTCCATCGGGCCAGACAGTCAATAAAGAATATTATTTATTCCGTTTTGAAGCCTTTGAGAGATGCTGTATGTTCCAAACGACCGGAAATGTGAGCAAACAATTATTGGATTTTGCGAGATGATAACGCGCCATCGCACCGATCAAAAAGATCAAAGAGAATACGACGAAGGAGCTGAAGGCCATGTCGGCCTGCCAGGGGTGTTTGGAGGACTGGGTTAAACGTTGGCACATGTGTGTTGCTTCAGACGGGTCATATTTTGAAGGAGATAATATAAATTTGCCTGAAATTTAACTCTGTTATGTTTTATTTAAACATTCCCGGTACTTTTTGATCATAGGATACATATATGCGGCTTTGCGGACAGACATGTGTGATTCGCTGGATTTGTTCAAGGAATCTAAGTCACATTAACTTGCGACTGTCGAACAGTTAGAAGACATATTTACATACATATAAGGGTGCATACATATGTACATATGGAGCCGCGGCCACTCGACATGACAAAAATTCAAGATTTATCAAATATTGGCAAATAATTCCACGCGAAATATTCCAATATTGACTATTTTCGAATGGTCGCGAAAATTGGCATATGGGCGGCTGGGTTTATGAATGAAATTGAAATATGAGCTCGAACTTATGAATGAACTTTTTGTTTTTGTTCTAAATTGTTCAGCCCCGTCGCTGATAGAATGTATTTTGTTTTTGTAGTCGCTAGGCTTAGATTTTAGCTTCGGGCGACATGCGCATGTGAGGTATGTGTTTTTGTTGTGTTCTAGAACATTTTAGAATGCGTTGCGCTTGCTGTTGCTTTTGCGTCTATCAAAGTATTGTGTTTTTGTAAGTACAATATTAGGAATATCGACTGGTGAAAGACAAAAGTACACGGAATCAAGAAGGGAGCGCTGTGCTCGCGCATATGTAGTGCATGGATGTAGTAACATATGAATACAATTATTTTGTAGGAAGTTTAGAAGGCAAGTAGGTATATATGTATGTACATATATATGCTAGGACATAAAGTGGGTATATATATGTACATACATAGAGTTGTTTTTGCACTTGTTAGAAAGAAACTCGTTCACTAGTGCGTATGTGTATTTGATTTATTGTACGAATGTGATGTGCTGTGACGTGTGTACATATGTACATAAGTCAAGGTTATTGGGCATACATGCATATGAACATATGTATGAAAGGAAGATGATGTTCTTACGCTTGTGCATTATTGTTTTTTATATACAAATGTACATACATACATATGTATGTAAATGCTGTCGAATACATAAACTATAAATTGACATACAATATAAAATAAGTGTTGATTTATCTTAAACCGTTTTATTGCAAATACCTGCTATTGACATGTGCATACATATTATGTATATTGTCATATACCATCATTTATGTACCTATAGAGTATACGTTCATTTATGAATGTATGTAATGAAAAACTTCATGAATTACTTTCAGAATTTATTAAAACTTATTCGCGTCGGCCGCATACATATCTACGTAGACATCACGAACCTTTTGTTTACAACGAAGGCGTAGAAATAAACGCTCTGCGTATTTATCTTCCCCACGTGACTCGCCATCAATTCTCGGCGCAAATTTTTTTTTTTTCGTTTTTAAATATTTTTTTTTTAATGTAATCGTAAAAAAATTTGTAATAAATTTTATGTATCCGCTTATCATTTCAAAAGTAACAAAATGGTAAAAAAATAAGCAGTCGAAGAAATAAACGCACCGCCTATTTTTCCTCGCCACATGTTAGACTCGATATCAATTCCCGGCGCAAACTTTTTTTTATAATTTTTTTTTTTTTATTGTAATTGAAAAAAAAAATTATGTAATAAATTTTACGTATTCGCTTATTATTTCAAAAATACGAAAATAGTAAAAATTTAATTGGTTTAATGTCGAGGTGAGAAATGTGTTGTGTGTTGAGGTGAAAGATGTGTGGTGTTTCTAATTTTGTGTGGGGAAAAGTCAGTGAGGTGTCTATAAATTCGGTGTGCTAAATTTTCTTACTACAAATCTTTCAAATCTCAATTGTACTAAAAAAAGCTCACAATGACATTTGCACCTTCCCATTGCATTAACATTCTCTGGTCAAACGTATGTAAACATATTTCTAATATACATATGTATGTATGTATGTATGTATGCAAAAATCACATTTCTCTTTCATGCTTATTTCCCGTCGGCATTTTGCATGCGCAAATGGATTATTTCTTGTGAGATGAATAAATTAATTCTAAGTATTATATATGCAAGTTAATACCCTACTCTGGTAAGTCGCATAACGGCAAATATATACAAAAAGTTAGAGTAAGCAATACTTCTTAAAGCTAGCATAAGCACAAATTTATAAACATAAACAATTATTTGTCAAGTACTTTTTAAAGCTAGCATAAGCACAAATCTATAAACATAAACAATTATTTGTCAAGTACTTTTAAAGCTAGCATAAGCACAAATTAGAGGTTGATGAAATAAGCTCATCCAGTAGTGAAAGATTTATTGTAAACACAAACAATTATTTGTTAAGTATAGAGTAAGCAAAAATTTGGTATAAAAGAAATAACGTAAGAATAAAAGAATCACTTCAAGTTTGACTTTGGAAGCAATCGTGTTGTTTTATTTTTTTAACGCTCACCTGCGTTATAACTTTAATTGGCGATCCTGCCAGGAGCATCAACCGTAAGCAAATACCTCGTGCGAGAGGGCATACGGTCGGTGATAATAAAATAAGTACCCCACGAATCGGGCGAAAAAACAAATAACACAATATATTTTGAAAAAAAGTACCCCATGAATTGGGCGAAAAAAATAAAAATTTTCGAGAAATTTTTTTTAAAAACAAAGTGGAAGCAGTAGAAAATTCTCGCTGGACCACAAAGCAGAAGAAAATTCTCGCAGGACCACAAAGCAGTAGAAAAATCTCGCAGGACCACAAAGCAGAAGAAAATTCTCGCAGGACCACAAAGCAGTAGAAAAATCTCGCAGGACCACAAAGCAGAAGAAAATTCTCGCAGGACCACAAAGCAGTAGAAAAATCTCACAGGACCACAAAGCAGAAGAAAATTCTCGCAGGACCAAAAAGCAGTAGAAAAATCTCGCAGGACCACAAAGCAGTAGAAAATTCTCACAGGACTACAAAGCAGTAAGAAAGGAAACGGCAGTGAAATAGCTGTGAAAGAAACAGAAAGCAACAATCAAAGAATCTAAGTACCAGCAAAGGACGACACCAGAATCAGGAGTATATTAATGTAAGTTAATTTATCATAATAATAAGAAAAAAACCCGTAGAAGTAAGGTAAATGGGAAATAGTTCAAGTACCCCTAAATACGTGCGTCTGTATTATTGCAGTTACTGTGGCAATAATCACAAAGAGTCTAAGTGCCCACATTTAAATAAGAAGATAGTGAAAAAGTGTAATTGAGTGAAAGATTTATCAAGAGAATAAGTGCAAAAGGTGAGGAAAGGATCTTGAAAAAATTTTTTTTATACACTGGACGATATAATAGTTAGATTTGCAAGAATGGCAGTGAATAATTTATCTGCGGAAGATATAGCTAGATTACTAGCTACGCACACCGCAAACTTACGTATTGAAATAGGTCAATTGAATAACCAAATTAGGACTCTGACCACAGCTTCTCAGGTAACTGAGTATCGGACTCAGACTATTGACGATGCATTAATGTGTAATGAAAGCTTGGATATAATTCGATCTTTGCCCGTGTTTTCAGGTAAATCATATGTTAGTTGGAGAGAGGCTGCAAAAAATTCTATGAGTTTGTATATTGAAGGTAGCAGAAGATACTTTGGCGCACTAACTATATTAAGAAATAAAATTGTAGGAGATGCAAACGATATTTTGACTAATCATGGGGCTGTATTGAATTTAGAGGCCATATTTGCTAGATTGGACTTTGCATGTGCTGACAGACGACCAATTCATGTAATTGATCAAGAGATGAGTATTTTAAGACAAGGATCAAAATCCCTAATAGATTATTATAATGAAGTAAACCGTAAATTAACTTTACTAATTAATAAGACCATAATGACGCATGGTACTAATTCAGAAATAACAAACCAACTTAATATTAAGAATCGTGAAACTGCTTTGAGGACATTTATTACCGGTTTACGTCCTCCACTTAACCAGATACTTTTCACATTGGCTCCAGTCGATTTACCAAACGCTTTGGCTAAGGCTCAGGAGCTTCAATCAAACCAAATGCGATCAGAATTTGCATTGCACTTTTCTAGAGCTCGAAACCAGGGAAATAATGTTAATGGAAATTATCAAAATAATTTTAGAGGTGATCAAAAAATGGTGTTCCAAAATAATTTGAGATATCCACAAGTAAGACAGAATACAAATGTAAATTTCCCAAAGCCAGAACCCATGGATACTTCATCTTGTAATGCTCCTGTGGTGCAACGAGGGATGTTTGCAAGATCACAACAGGGTAATGCTTTCTCTGGAAATAGGTTTAATCCACCGATAAAAAGAAATGATAATACAAACTTTAGTGGTCAACCACCTGCAAAGGCTCAGAGAATCAATAATATTAGTGAAAATCATTTTTTAGGTCAAACTTCCACCTGCCCTACATACTCCGGACAGATTTGCAAACCGGAAAAGTAATGAGGATACTAATAGATACCGGTGCTACTAGTTGTTATATTAGAAAGGGAGTGTATGACAATGGACAGGAATTAGCAATTAAGAAGAGGGTAAGGACTATTCATGGTTCGACCGTCATTGATTTGTTTCATAACGTACATCTATTGGGATGTATGGAAAGATTTTATGAAATAGATAATTTAGAAAGTGATTTCTTGATAGGAGTTAATTTCTTAAAGAAGATTAGAGCTAAGATTGATATGGAAAAGGAGTTAATTAATTATGGGAACGAATATTCAGAAAAATTCCGGTTTTTAAGTAACAATGAGGATAGTAGTATAGGAAAATCAGGAACAAAAGTAAAATCTTTGGGACACAGAAGTCCTAAAGCGCCCGCCGAAGGTAATACCGGCAATATAAAAGAAAAAAATGAAAATTCAAAGGAGGAATGCTTTGGAAATACAAAAGTAAAATCTTTGGGACACAGAAGTCCTAAAGCGCACGCCGAAGGTAATACCGGCAATATAAAAGAAAAAAATGAAAATTCAAAGAAGGAATGCTTTGGAAATACAAAAGTTATCATGGGACAAAATTGTCTTATGACGCCAGTTGATGAGTCATACTAGCATAAAACAAATAAAGAATTAACTTTGGAGGAAGAAACCTCTAAAGCGCCCGCTGAAGATCATTCCAGCAATATGTTAAATAATTTTGAAGTTGAAAATTTGGAAATGAGGAATCAATTTTCTAAGAAATAAAAAAAAAAATATTGGTGAAAGTGAAGGTTTTAATATTCTTCTATTGAGAGAGGATATTATTAGAATTATAAAGGAAACACATAAGAACATTGACATGGATTTGCCTTTCAGGACAGACATAAAAGCGGAAATTAGAACTGAGGATGACAAACCCTTATGGTCGAAGCAGTATCCGTATCCTGTGTCTGTAAATGATTTTGTTAATGAGGAAATTGGAAATTTACTAAGAAAGGGTATAATAAGGAATAGCAAAAGTCCTTATAATTCTCCTGTTTGGGTTGTTCCGAAAAAGGGAATGAACGAGGATGGAAGTCCTAAACTAAGGTTGGTCATAGATTTTAAAAAATTAAATGGAAAAACAATATCAGATAGATACCCCATACCTAATCCTGAGGTGATACTTTCGAATTTGGGGGAATCCAAATATTTTTCAACAATTGATTTAGAGTCAGGATTTCATCAGATTTTAATGCAGGAAGGTGATATTGAAAAAACGGCTTTCTCAGTTAATAACGGGAAATATGAGTACTTACGGATGCCATTTGGGCTAAGGAATGCCCCAAGTATATTTCAGAGAGCAATGAATGATATTTTACGTGAATATATCGGTAAATTTTGCCAAGTGTATATTGATGATATTATAATATTTTCGAAGACATTGACAGAACATATTCAGCAGTTAAAACAAATAGTTGAAAGATTAAGGGAAGCTCATATGAAAATATCTCTTGAAAAATCAAGGTTTATAGAAACAGAAGTTGAATTTCTGGGATACGTAGTATCTCATAAGGTTATTAAAACAGACCCAAAAAAAGTGGAAGCGATAAAAAATTATCCTATACCTAAAACTTTACGATAATTAAGGGGTTTTTTGGGATTAACAGGATATTACAGAAAATTTATTCAAGATTACGCTACAATAGCTAAGCCGCTGACAAAGCACTTAAAAGGAAAAAATGGAGGAGTATCGCAGCATGTATCAAAAAAGACAAGGATTGATCTTGACCAAGAAGGTATAGCCGCTTGTGAAAGGTTAAAGGATGTATTATGCCAATGCATTGAATTAACGCAACCTGATTTTAATGAAAAATTAATTTTAAATACCGACGCTTCAAATGTAGCTGTGGGGGCTGTATTATCACAACGAGGAAAACCCATAACATTTATTTCAAAGACTTTGAATTCAACCGAGCAGAATTATGCAACTAACGAAAAGGAGCTTTATGCTATTGTTTGGGCATTGAAAACATTGCGACATTACCTTTATGCTGTAAAAGATTTAGAAATTTATACGGACCACCAACCGCTATCGTTTGCGATATCTGGAAGAAACCCTAATGTTAAAATGAAAAGATGGAGGGCATTTATTGAAGAATTTTCGCCAAGGATAATCTATAAACCCGAAGCAACAAATGTTGTAGCAGATGCACTATCGAGACAGCAGTTAAATAATTTAACAGAATCGAATAATGGAATTTCAGAATCTGATGATTCATTTGCGAATACACAGCATTCAGCTGAGAGTAGTGATGAAATTTTAATTAGGGAAACTAACAAGCCATTGAATCACTTTAAACAGCAAATATTAATAAATCAAGGTGCAAAAATTACTACCCAAGAAAGAGTTTTAATCTTCGGTAACACTAGATTTTTATTATAATAGAATATGATAAACTAGAAAATATAAAATCTGTTCTTTCTGAACAATTAAATCCAAAATTGGTTACAGGAATATTTTGTACTCCGGAAGTGGCATATGAAACAAAAACCGTATTGATGGATACTTTTCCGGTAACGAAATTTTTACGTGTGAAGTGTTTTCCAATTGATGTCACGAATGGAGAGGACCAGGGTAATATTATAGAGCAAACACATGGTAGAGCACATAGAAATTATAGAGAAAATTTGGCACAGATCAGGGATCAATACTATTGGCCCCAAATGGTGAAGCAATTCAAGCAATATGTTAGAAATTGTCAGGTATGTAATAATAATAAATACGATAGACAACCCAAAAAGGTACCAATTGGAAGGGCACCAATTCCAGAGAAAGAAGGTGAACAAGTTCATATTGACATTTTTTACGCTCAAAAACTGAAATTTTTAACTTTGATTGACTCTTATTCTAAGTTCTTGATAGTTAAGCATATTGAAGATAAGACAAATTTAATCGAAAAGATTTTGGAAGCTTTACAGGTATTTCCGGAAGTAAAGAGAATTACAGTGGACAATGAACCAATTTTTGCATCGGCTCAATTTAGATCATTTGCTAATAGATGTAATATTGAAATATATTATTGCGATCCAAGACATTCAGTAACTAATGGTCAGGTAGATAGAGTGCATTCTACTCTCATTGAAATAGGAAGATGTTTAAAGGAGGAATTGAATTTATAAGTGATTTAGAATACATTATTAGAGCAGCTCAGCAATACAATAAAACTATTCATTCGGCAATTAAAGAAAAACCGTATGAGGTGTTTTACAATAAAAAACCACATCGGCACAGGAAGTTATGTTGAAGGTACATAATAAAAGACGAAAAGAAAAAAATTATACTCCATGTCAGACAGTATATGAGAAAGTTATAGGTGAAAGGAATAAATTAAAACCGAAATATAGGAGACAAAAAGTAAAAGAAGATAGGGGAAATAAAATAATAATTCAGAAACGTGACAGAATAATTCACAAGGATAATATTAAATCTTAATATTTACAGAATGATGAGTAAGCGTAGAAATAGTTATATCATTAATGAATTACAGAATTTAATACAAACTATAACTTTGGCAAAGGTAGGAATTTTGAATCCAGCTATTCTGCACATTGATGAGATAAGAAATATAACACGACATGAACACGGACGAATAACGATTACAGATTTAATAGATGATTCACAGTTTAAAGTAATCACTACATATTATAAGACAAAGTCGCTTTTTCTGTCCCTATGTCCCCTTATACGCTTAAATCTTTAAAACTACGCAACGGATTTTGGTGCGGTTTTTTTTTAAAGATAGATTGATTGAAGAGGAAGGTTTGTATATATATAATGTGAAGAAATATATAAAGGGGGCGTGGCAATCGGTCAAAATGTGGCAAAAAAACATAATTTTTTTGTTTTCACGGCCATAAATCATAAACGAATCAATCAATTAAAATGAAACTTTCTTGAAGTTTAACTTTGAAATATTTACTTTCGTTCTGCATCAAAAAAAATCATTGATTTATTTGTTATTTAACCAAAATTGTTTAAACAAAAGCAGCTCTTTTTCCAAAAAAAAGCTGTTTGTGTGTTTGTTCGCTGTCAACCGAATGAAGCAACAGGCGTTAAGCGATAATCTCACCACACCTCATTAATGTTGAATTACATCGTATGGTGACGTATGTATGTATGTATTTA